>NC_052052.2:96580807-96880807 GCF_903992535.2 Arvicola amphibius | reverse complement strand
CCTTTCCACATTACAGCCCTAAGTCAGGGAATAGACGTTCTGAGATAAGTGTGCAGAAGAACACGTGCCGCAGTCGTGGTACACATGGTTAAGACAGAGAGGGAGTAGGTGGATTCCAGCCGGTGAAATACAGTCTAGGAACGTGTTTCAGCAAGCTTAGCATTGGCATTAGACCTTGCTCAAGGGCACTGTGAGCTGTGCAGAGGCACTGAGGCCGAAAGGGAAACCATGAATTAGTAGTGAAATAATCTAATGAAGTTGGAATTTAGGAAGTCATGTCTGGAAATGCAGCTCAGTAATCAGTGACAAGAAAGCTAGGATGACATCTCATGGAGCTGGCAGTTTATTTCCTGGCAATGAGAAAAGCACAAAGGTATAAAAGTCAGTCCACCCCTCCCCCACTTCCCATTCTCTTGTTCCTTCTGTCTCTGCACCACCAATGAAGGAGCTATTCTTCAGGGAAGGCCCTCATCAGCCCTACCGACCTTTCTCTCCGCCTTATCACTGGATGCTTGCAGCTCCAGCAAGTACCGTGAGCCCTCACATTAGGTTAGGCTGCATCCTCTGAGAAGGTTATTTACAACCCAATGCATTCTTAATACACCGATATATTCAAAATGATAAATGCAAAGAAACTTTTCTTTATATTAAATAGTCTAATGACTTCGGCTTCCATCATGATTAGTTTTGAATAAACACCTGGCACATCAAGTTTGCCTTTAGTCACATGTTGGTAATACAGACTAATTAGTGGGTGATTGCTTATATTAACATAAAAAGGGCATTCTTTGCAGGAGTGCTCTGTTGGAATGTAAGCTAAGCACAAGTTTAAAGTAAAGATAGATGGGGGAAAATGCATTCTGAATTCATAAAAACTAAGTGCGTTTCTGTTGAAATTTCTGTGTTTTCATGTGTAATATAATTATTAATCAGTACTATAGTGTGAAATGCAAAATATAAGATGTCAAGGCATTTATTAGGAGACCTATGCTTAAGGTCACTAAATATACCTGTATTCTGTTTGTTTGTTTTGTTATTGTGTTATTTTGTTGTTTGCTGTGACAAGTTCACATCTCACTAGCCCAGGCTGACCTTGAACTTCCTTGTGATCCTCCTGCAATCAGGGATGTGCTGTGGAATAATCCTTTTGTACCCTGTGAAAATGTGTTGCTCTCAGTGGTTTAATAAAGAGCTAACTGGCCAATAGCTAGGCAGGAAGAGTTAGGCAGGACAGCCAGACTGAGAGAACTCAGGGAAGAAGAAGGGCAGCCAGATGCAGAGGAAGCAGGATGTATAAAGATGAGATAGCAAGCCATGAGCTATGCGGTAGGACATAAGTTAATAAATACGGGTTAATTTAAGCTGAAAGAGCAAGTTAGTAACAAGCCTAAGCTATCAACGAAGTATTTACAATTAATAATAAATCTTCATGTTATTTATTGCAGAGCTGGTGGTCCCAATGAAAATCCCCACCTACAGGAATATGTACCAACATATAAAGTCTGGTACATTCTTTTGTGTGTTTGTGTATATGGCAGGGAAGCATACACATGTGTACATAGCTGTTATTCCTTAGCTACCCTCCTCCTCCTCCTCATTTTTCTTCTTCTTTCTAATAGAGGATCTCTTAGTAGGCTGACTAAGCAAACTAGATTTATATGAGTAATACTGGTGAATCATCACAACCTATTTATTTTTTCACTTTGGCTTGCTACATGTTTAATACACAGACTCATCGAAACCAAAAGTCTGGCTATTGTAGATCATTCTTAGACCACACACAACAACTAGGTTGTCTGGCTAGTGAGCCCCGAGACTCGTTAATCTTGATCCATCCTTGGATGAAATTATAAGCGTACACCACCATGCCTGTTTTTTTCCTTTCTTTTTAAAAAATATTATCTATCTTTCTATCTATCTATCTATCTATCTATCTATCTATCTATCTATCTATCTATCTATCTATCTATTATGTATACAATATTCTGTCTGTGTGTATGCCTGCAGGCCAGAAGAGGGCACCAGACCCCATTACAGATGGTTGTGAGCCACCATGTGGTTGCTGGGAATTGAACTCAGGACGTTTGGATGAGCAGTCAATGCTCTTAACCTCTGAGCCATCTCTCCAGCCCCTCTTTTTCCTTTCTTTTCTTTTCCTTTTTACATGGGTTCTGGGAATAGAACTTGGGTCCTCATACTTGCAAGGCAAATACTTTACCAACTGAATCATCTCCCCAGCTTTCAGCTTCATTCTTAAGAAAAAAATGTTTAAGGAGAGCCCTGTCCTTTTGTTTTCCAAAAAGTGAGAGGCAGCCTTTACCTGTCCCTGTGTTTTTGTGCCTTTTCATTTGCTTGCTTCACCTCCTTGTCTGCTCCCTTTCTGCTAAGTAGTAATTATAAAAGTCGCTGCTCCACAGTCAGGCTGTAATTATTAAGCATAATTATGCCCACAAAGCTTTTTGAATATGACACAGAGCAGACTGTGTTCAGCTAATTGTGCTACTTTTCAAAAGAAAGAAAAAAAAGATTAAGCTGCTTTCTTTTCTCCATACATAGTCTTTACTCATTACGTGGGAATTTAAAGTATATATACTTTGTTTTGTGGAGTAGTGCTAAGCTAAGCATAAGGTGCAGAGAATCCTCCAGAGCACAGCCTCATCTGCTGTCATGAACCTCATCAGTGTGGTTAGGATGGGTGCACACACACAAGCATGTCATCACCCAAGGTCTGTAGTCTACATTGAGTCACTCGGTTATACACTCTATGATCTTGGACATTTATGGTACACTGTGTATCTACTACTAAATTATCATATAGAATAGATTTTTTTTTATACTAAAAATGGTCTGTGATAGGCCTGTTCATCTTTTTACTTCCCCTTAATCCTAGGGAACTCCGACCTCTTTATCTTCAAAGTCTTCTCTCTTCCAGAACATCATTTCTAATTGACTCCTGTCATATCACCATGTGCATTTAAGCTCCTTCTATATTTTGAGGTTTGTTTGCTGTTTAGGCACATAATCCCATGGTGAGAATAAGCTCCAGTTCTTTTTTTTTCTCATTTTTTTATTAAAAATTTCTATCTCCTCCCCTCCTTCTCTCCCTTCCCTCCCCTCCCTTCCACCTATACCCCCACTCTGCCCCTCTCCAAGCCAAAGAGCCATCAGGGTTCCCTTCACTATGTTAAGTCCAAGGTCCTCCCAGCTCCCCCTAAGTCCAGGAAGGTGAGCAACCAAACTGACAAGGCTCACAGTGAGCCCATCCATGCTGTAGAGTTCATGCTCATCGCCGTTGTCCTTGGTTTCTCAGTCCTCCTCCACCGTCAGCCACATTCAGAGAGTCCGGTTTGGTCCCCTGTTCCATCAGTCCCATTCCAACTGGACTTGGTGGTCTCCCGTTAGATCTGTCCCACCGTCTCAATGGGTAAACGCACTCCTCACGGTCCTGACTTCCTTGCTCATGATCTCCCTCCTTTTGCTCCTCATCAGGACCTTGGTAGCTCAATCCGGTGCTTCTATGTGGGGCTCTGTCATTTTCTCCATCCAATGCCAGGTGAAGGTTCTATGGTGATATGTAAGATATTCATGAGTATGACAATAAGATCTGGACATTTCTGGCACCCTCTCCTCAGCTGCCCAAGGAAGTAGCTGGGGGCGTCTTCCTGGACACCTGGGAAGCTTCAGTTCTTTTATTAATTTACCAAGTATCTCCTTGATTGAAAGTTTTGACAATTCAGAATAAAACTATAATAATTACTCAGGTATATATTTATATGGAAGAATAAGGTTTCAACCCATGGAGGCAAATATCAAGGAACTTGGAAGTCAGATTACATTGTACATTTAGTTGAAAGAAACTACCGAAGTGCCTTCTAAAGACTACAAAGAATTAGTGAGAATTGCTGGAGCACTCTCCAGTGTTTGTCCTTGTCATTATTCTGGGTTGAGGCCACATGTGTGTAGTTTTGCTAATCAGTTCAACTTTCCTCAATGATAAGTGACAATGAGCATCTTTCTAGACACTATTTACTAATCTTTGGCTAATTTTCAGTTCAGGTGATAGTATGCTAATCCTTTTTAAAGACATAGTTTAGTTATGTTTATATGGATGTGTCTGTACACATGTGCATGTGTCAGTGCTGGTGCCCACAGAGACCAGAAGGGTCTCGGATCCCCTATAACTGGAGTTCTAGGTGATTGTGAGCTGTCTGACATGCATGCTGGGAACTAAGCTCAGGCCCTCTGCAAGAGCACTGCATTCTCTTAACCCCTAAAGTATCTCTCCAGCCTTTTTTTTTTTTTTTAAAATCTAGCTTAAGTTGTTTTCTTAGGATGATGACTTAAGTATTCTTTGTATATCTGGTACCAGTCCTTTATTGTGTGTATTTTATTGACATTTCCTCTAAGATTGTGCCTTATCTTCTCATTCTTGTTTCAGACCAATCTTTGAAATCAAAACATTTTATTAAAAACATTCCATGAGACAAAAGGATAGCACATGAACATCCAAAGGAGGTTGAATTTTGAAAAGTAATACTTTAATTTATTTGAAGATTTCTTAGATGCATACTCTCCACCTCCACTCTCCACCTCAACTAACCATGGGCTCTTTGCCAACACGTCTCTCAACTTCATACCTCCCCCTTTAAATAACTATAAAATATTGAGATAACAACTTCTAGTCCTTTATGTTTTTATTTTATTTTTAAAAAATAATTTTAAATATTTGAAAGATTACAAATATAGAGTTCCTTTTACCCATTACACCACAGTTTCTCTGAATGTCAATGTTTTATATAATCATGATGCAATGACCAAACTAAGAAATAAACATTGGATTTATTTATTTAATGATAGACATTTTTGTGATTTCACTTCACCTACTTTTTCACTTATCTCCTTTCTGTTCCAAGCATGGTAATGGGATTTCAAGGTGCATTTAGACATTAAGCCTCCTCCGTCTCCTTCAACCTGTTACACTGACTTCACCTTTCGTTGCTTCTGAATTTGATGCCTTGGAGAGGTAGTAGTTAGGAATCTTGTGGACTGCCTCAAAGTTCGTGTTTGTTTCTTCACAATATGGGCTTTGGGCAGTATGATGTATTATTTCTTTTTATGTTTGGAAGCAAAGTTGAATTTTATTAGGAAATGAGTTTGATACATATTTAAGCATGGCTATTAATAGAGGGAAAGAGAAACACACACATACAAGGAGACAGAAGTTTTACACAGTCAAGGAAACAGTGAGTGTGGACTTCTCATGGGACAGTCACTGTAAGTTGTTATTTACAAGGCTGGTGTGCGCGCGTGAGCACGCACACTTGTGTGTGTGTGTTTGTGTGTGTGTGTGTGTGTGTGTGTGTGTGTGTGTGTGTGTGTGAGAGAGAGAGAGAGAGAGAGAGAGAGAGAGAGAGAGAGAGAGAGAGAGAGAGAGAGAGCGAGCTTTGGGATTCAGTCATGGAACTTAAGACCACTAACAATATATCTTTTCCCTTCAGCCTTCTGTGGCTTATTATATTAGGACTCTGAGTCTCTGTTTCCCTGTTAACCTGCCTTTAACTTCTGTCTACTTGCCAACCAGGTGAAGTGATACTTTAGTAAGACTGGGAACAACTACCTCAGTCCCAAACACCATTGTTATGTGAGGATCAGTGAATCACTCAGCCTGGGCAGAGGAAAGCTCCTTTCTTATCCTGAGCTGACTCCTCACTGGCCCAGACCTGCCTCCTGCATGCTGCTTTTGTCTAAGAGGCAATAGCTACCCTGTTAGGAGGAGTTATGTTCACCTGATGTGAAAGCAGTCATGTCTGGGCTAGTCAGGGCCAGGGCTAACTTTTATTGTCCTTGAAACCTACCTCAGCCATGGCCTTGAGGCCTATAACAGCTTATGCCATGGATAAACATTAAAGTTCAAAAATAAATATAGAAGACTCTTTAGCTACTGAAGCTGTGATCAAAACCACTGTCTGCGGGAGTCAGCAAATGAGCTGATTGTCTGAGTCATTTTCATCTTAGGTACTGAAATGTCCCTCTGCTGCCTGTCCTTTGCTGAGCTTTGTTTCAGAGTCATAAAAACATACTTCTTTGTACATTGCTTAATTGGTCAACATATAACTGCAAAGTTGGTTTTATCAGCGAATAACTGTTTTGAAGAGCTGGCAAAATACTAGGGCGAAAGACAATTGTTTAATGTCTGCAAGAAACACATCATCACCAAGTAGAGCAGCTTGAAGGATGAGAGTGAGATTCTCAAAAGCTGCAATCCCAATTCTAGAATCTGATGAAAAGTAGGTTAACATAAAACTAGAGATCAAGCCTATTTGCTCCTAAGAATAAGAAGCTAATCAGTCTAGTCCTTCTGTGTGGTGTTAGGTAGGTTCAGGCAAAGTCAATCTGCTGTGTTTTGTGTTTTCCTATATATCATTGTAGATAGATAATGAATTTAAAAGGCCCAAGTTTGTCAAACCTAATGGTAAAAGCAGGTAGCAAATTAGCTTTAAAAAGTTGCAGTGTAGGACTAGAGAGATGACTCTGCTGTCAGAGATTAGGCTCACAATCAAGAAAAAGAAGCTCCAGTGTAGAATCTGTGTCTTGTTGGTAGGTAGATCAAGGGTTAATAGTTTAGAGAGATTTGTGGTAAATAACTACGTAATAGCGTGGAATCATTAAAATAACAAAATAACAACTTTCTAAAGGGTGAAGAAAAGTATTGTGGCTTTTGTTGGATGGTTGATTCATCCCAAACCAGTTTATAGTCAAAGGTAAACACCACCTTCTGTGTGCAGGAGCTATAGGGAAGGGGGTGTAGAAACACTGCAAATTCCCATCATCTGGAAGAAGAGAGCGTTATTTGTAGGATCTCTGCAGTCCATGGGGTTGCCTCATCATCGTGTTTCTAGAACTTTCATTCGTTTCTGAAATTCCCTCATCAGAAAAAAAATTTATCATTTTTGTATCATAACTTGAGTTTCCAATGTCTTGGAATCTCACCATTGTTATAGAAAATGAGAGGCAGAGACGAGATGTTGCCTGGAAGCTCAAGGGCCACTAACCTAGTGATCACAATAGCAAAAGCATGAGAGACCCTGCTGCAAAAACAAGGAGTTAAAGGTGGCGATTGACCCCCAAGATTTGTCCTCTGAACTCTATACTCTTGCTTCTTCCCCATACTTATACATCATTTGTAAACACACATACCACACACACACACACACACACACACACACACACAGTGCAGCTAGTAGGGCCTCTTAATTTTCACAATGGTAATCAACATTAAACTATATTCCTTGTTCTTTGAAACATTTTTATTTTGAGAGAGCATCTTGCTAATTTGAATGAGCAAACCTTGAACTCCCACTGGAGTCCTTATATGCTTTGAACTTGGGATCATCCTGATTCTGTCTCCTAAGAACCTGGTATTACAGGCCTGTGTCACTGAGTATATATGCATTTTAACTCTATGTCTGGTGAGGAATATTGAGAGTTGTACAGAATTATTAGAGAAACAGGGATCATGGTTTGAATGTAGAATGTCCCTGATAGATTCATGTACTCAAACTTTGACTCTAAACTGGGGTGAACATTGAGATGGGATTTTATTGTAACTGAAGTGGCTAAGACTTGAGGTTTCTTAGCCTATCCCTAATTCCTGTCATTTTCCTGCTTTCTGATGGCAGGAGTGATGTGACCAGTCACATCAGGCTTCTGCCACCATGATGTGGTGTATGGAACTTTGTTGGTATCATGGGACTGTATTCTTAGAATCTGTGATCTAGAAGAAACCCTTCTTCCTTTAAGTTGTTTCTTATTAGGTATTTGGACAAAGATTTCAGAAAAGTAATTAATGGAGAGTGTCTGTTCTATACAGGGAATCTGGTATGGAGTCAAGGAGACTTTTGCAATGTCAGCTTGTTCAGATTCTTATTTGTGTCCTGTGAGATATGGATGCTCATTTTCTCTGGGCATTGAGAAGGCACTTCTGAAGGTGTAAGTCACAAACCAATCCCACACCAGTTTGGAATTTTGATTAATAAAAGGGTTATTTATTTAAAGAGAAAAACTTACAGATCACTGTCCTAGACAACAGCTCTCTGCATGACCAGGAAAGGAGTCTAGTAGCCAGAAGAGGAGCCAGAAGCAAGAGAGCCAGCACAGGGCTACTGCTGCTTTTTAAAGCAAAAGAGACCATACCCAAGTGGGCTGGTATCTTAAGGGCTATTGGCTGAAGGAGTGGAAGGAGCTCCCGCAGCACACTTCTTATCCAAAGGTCTTAGAACCTACATCAGAATAATATCAGGTTTTATGTCTTGCTTCAGAGAGTCATAAAGCTTCAAAGTAACATTCCTACTGCCATTTTCTTCAGATATACCAAATGTCATTTCTGGGTTATCAATGTCCTGATTCTCATTATCTTTATTAGGTAATAGGAAATTTGTTTAATATAGAACTGGTTTAATGTAAACTCATGAGTTGTACTTAGAGACTAGGAAAACAATAGTACTATTTAATTAAGCACGTCATTTTTTCAAGTCAATCATTCAAGAAATCACAAGAGGGCCAAGAAAGATGTTGAACTGTAGATGGAGGGTGGGCATGTCTATAGGTTAGCCAAGGAAGTTCTCATTCTCACTGCTAAGGCCTAGAGATGTGTGCTACATGGCCAGGGAGCCTCGGGATGATCCTTTGATGCTCCTGAGGTGGACTAGTAGGAGTGGGTGATGGAAGGCAAATAGTGGGAAAGCCAATTTGTACATTTAATCAGCAGTGACAAGTTCCATTGAAGAAAAATGTGGGAGTGCCTCTGTTCTGCAGTTCATAGAGCAATGGAGGGCCCTGTGGAAGAAAAACACTCTCCTAAGAAGGTGCACGGTGGGCGGGGGAGGGAGGATAATGATGCTGAAGTTGCATGTAGAAGAAAGAAGAGGCTATCCTGAGCCTTGTCCTGCAGGATAATTAAGGAGGAGAGGTGGGATGTTAGAGGCTGGTTCCAGGAAATGAGAGTCCAGTCGTTCGATGGGACAGTCAAAAGGTAAATGTTTTCTCTCCATTCTGTAGACATGGAAGCAAAACGTTGTCAACTCCCTGGCAACTAAGCCCATTTAAAAAGCCATGGCTGCGCCGGGCAGTGGTGGCACACGCCTTTAATCCCAGCACTTGGGAGGCAGAGGCAGGCGGATCTCTGTGAGTTCGAGACCAGCCTGGTCTACAAGAGCTAGTTCCAGGACAGGCTCTAAAAAACTTAAGAGAAACCCTGTCTCAAAAAAAAAACCAAAAAAAAAAAAAACCAAAAAAAAGAGCCATGGCTGCATAAGACAGGGGCCCACGAGTGAACTGAAAGAACACCAGTTTTCAGGAAACCCTGAACCCTGCAGAGGTTTGAGTTATCTCTTATGTGGGCTTACATCTGTGGATGTCAGTCTTTACTCTCTCTTGGATTCCTAGGAGAGACTGGTATTTTGTTTATTTTTATGTGGCATCAGAGTTGACCCCTGAGCTTTGTTTATGCCAGGCAAGTGCTCTACCACTGAGCTACTTCTTAGTCAACCCCGTGCTTGTGAATTTCCTGGTTGATTACCTTCCTGGACCTGGGGGGAGTTGGGAGGACCTTGGTCTTAACATAAAGTAGGGAACCCTGATGGCTCCTTGGCCTGAAAAGGGAGGGAGGGGGGTTATGGGGGGAGAGAAGGGGAGGGAAGGGGGAGGAAGAGGGGAGGAGATGGAAATTTTTAAATATAAAAAATAAACCAAAAAAAAGAAAAAAAAAAGAAAACAATACTTCCACTTTTCTCTCAGATGGCGACCATCTAGTGGAAGCCAAGTGTACCAAAGGGACACAATTTGTATTACAGTCTTTTGTGTGTCTCAGGACCTTTGTGAAGCGTAACATGGGCGAATGGTTCTTTTCCATAGAGAGCAAGTGTGGTCATCAGCGACTATAAAGTCAGCTCTCAGCACAGCTTGAATAAGTCTGCATAGAGCAGCTGATGGACAGATGACTCGTTGTCTTGGAGAATGCTGCAGACAGGACTGCATTTTGTACCTGTGTATGCTGTAAATTTCCTTCTGATGGATGCTGTGACCACAAGGAATTTAAAGGGAGGCTACAGCAAGTGTCATCTTCATGTGTAGATGCCACTGTTAGGAGCAGAAGTTCAGAAAAGGTTCTACCTCCCCACGTTGTTTCATGCCTCTAGGACAGGAAAGGCATTTCCCCTTTGTGGGTTCAGCCTCTTCAGTAAGAGCAAAAAGACTCTGAATCTGCATTTCATGATGTGGAAAGTGGCTGGTTTGAATTGTACACTTATTGTTGCAATTTAAAATGGACAGATATTTTTGTGATAGTTTACTTTGTGAGAAGTTGCAAGTTCTTGTTGGCCATTCATTTTAGAATTTTAGCTCATGTATGGGGATGAAGATATGGTTCAGCAGTTAAGAAAGGTTGCTGTACTTCCTCCCAGAGGACCCAAGTTTGGATGTGAGCACCCACATTAGGTGGCTCACAGCTGTCTGCAACTCCAGCTCCAGAGGATCTGGCACCCTCTTCCGTTCTCCATGCCAACCCACTCACATGTGGCACATACATATATATACTTAAATGTAAATAAAAATCTTTCTAAAAGTCAGGTGTTTATTGTCTTAAAGCTTTGAACTCAATTTTTTGATTTATTGTATTGAATGAATGAAGTATTCTAGGCCACATGTGAGAAGCACAAAGATGGTTTTGTGGCCCCTAAAAAAAAATCACCTATTGTCATTGTTATTTACAGATGATATATTGACTTTGAAAGTCACGTGGGGATAGTAACATGGTTTTGTTGATAACAGTGCTTCACGCATAAGCCTGAAGATCTGAATGCAAACTGGAACTCATTGTAAGGCAAGAATTGACTCCCTGAAGTTGTTCCCAGACTTTCACATGTGAGCCATGACATGGACACACCGTATCCCCACACTCACACACAAAAACACACATGCACGTGCATATAAACCCACACACAAATAAGAATAACAATACAAATAATTTATAGAAAAATGTAGTTTGAATAAGTGTTTTGGGGAGCTGGGTGTGATACCATAGACCTATACTATTTCAGGGTTGAGACAAGAAAATGAAGAGTTCAAGACATGCCCAGGCTTCCTTCTAGAGGTTGCCTGGACTATGGGTAATCACATTTCAAAAGCATAGCTTGATGCTTTCACTCACTTGCCCCAAAAAGATTAAGATGAGAAGAAGGCACGCCCAACTCAATAGTGGATAAGAAAACACAGTTTTTCTACTTTAAGAGCTGTATAACCTTAGAGTCAATTCGGCTCCTTAGAGAATTTTTCATTCTGAAATTTGTGAGTGTTTTAAAGATATATAGAGACCTAAGAGTTTATATCAAGCAAAACGATCCTCTTAAAATAGAAAAAAAGGAGTCGGTTCCTTTCATCTGAGGCAGCAGCTAGAAACCTTTGTGCACCACTATTTTTCTTTTAATTTCTCCTGCTTAGCATCTCAGGCAATACCACTCAGTGCAGAGAATACCTACCCCTTCAAATGAGCACAGCACAATCTCTGCAGAGACTTCTCCATGTCGCTATCTAAGGACTTACAGCTGGAAGTTACTGCCATCCAAACTCCTGTGCAGGTAGCTGGGGCGGGGGCGGGGGTAGTCCTAAGGTCTGCCCTGTTGCCCTCCATTCTCTATCTGGAACTGGCCATCTCTGCTCCCTGGATCAGTGGAGCCACAGCCAGGCTGTACTCACATCGGTCGCTATTTGGCCTCTGATGATTTGCAGACATTAAGAATTCGGCCCCTGGCTCTTTTATCGAGGGCTTGGACTTCAGCTGATAGCACACTGAGGGAAAGTCTGGATACTCGTGAAAGTGGTCCTAGCTGCAGAAAAGGGTTCTTGAAGGTTAGATCTGCTCTCTGGTCCCCTTTGCTCTCTGCTTCCTGTCCAAAAAGAATTGAAAAACCTTTGCCACATGTTCCTGCTCCACAGTGTCCTGCCTCACCACAAGCTGGCACCTCTGCTTCCAATGACTGAGGTCTGAAACCTCTGCAAGTGTGCACTGAGATCGCCCCTTACCTCTTAGGTTGTTTATGTCAGACATCTTGTCAAAATGAGGCAAACAGTCCCCAAATAATACTATATATTAATCTAGTCACCTGACAGTGATGTTAGCATACAACCTTGGTATAAGAAACTCCTCAAATCTAGTTCCTCAGACTTTACATCATATTTCATCCAATTATCAAATTTATAAAATGAAAATTGGCAAGGCTTCCTAAGAATAAAAATGTTCTAAAATTATAATTATAATTAATATTATAATATTTTATACCGTAAAATTTATGTTAACTTTTATGGGAATGCTTAACAAAAATTAGTTACCCCTGATAGGGCATCAAGGACAGGTCAAAGGGACAATGCTAACAACCTTGGTGAAATCACTGAGTGTACTGGACCTACTTGAAGGGATCATCCACGGTCCCCAAAAATGCTGTGTCACAGAAAAGTCTCGCTCCAGCACTGGTGACGACCTCCCGAAGCTGGGATAAAGTGTCGTTTCATTTGACCTTCAACTACCTATACGGTCCAGCCAGCACTTCCGGGATCACATGCAGGTGGGTAGACATACACACAGGTGGGAGAGGAGGTCAGGAGGGAGGGCTGATGACCTCTCCACCTCTCCTACAAGAGAAAGTAGCAGTCTCTATTTCATTACTCATCAGTGATGCTCCTAGGAGAGCATGACTTTCATAATGGTTACGTTATATCCGGAAGGTGGGGTGCACAGACTCATTCATTTCAGCAATAACTGAGAAATTTTCAGAGATGAAAAAAATAAGGAAGTAGCAAAGTGAGGTCCTCAGAAATCAGACAATGCAGGCTTGCAAAGACATTTCCAAAGTTTTGCCCCCTCTGCAATGCTCTCGGGGTTCTATGCAGCAGAGTAAGGTGTCTAAAGGGAAGCAGCGCATGACATGGCAACAAAGTTACCGGAGACGAAGCAGGATTTCTCTGAGTAAAACTGCTGACAGAAGTTAAAAGGTGACACAGAAGCCATGTGTCTGTTGACCTCTGTGAAAATCTCCTTAGATGTAGAGCAGCATATTCAAAAATGAGAGTTTCAAGGAAGATTCAAAAGTCGTTCGCAAATATTAAAACTCTATGTAAAGCACATGCTTAAAGTATCTTGAGATACAGAATTCTATTAAGTACAGCTGTCTCAGTTTTATAGCAGTAACAATTTTGTCTTAGGGTTTCTATTGATGTGGTAAAGCACTATGACCAAATGAATGTTGTGGGGGAAAGGGTTTATTTCAGCTTAGAGTCCCACATCACAGCCCATCACCAAAGGAAGTCAGGACAGGCACTGAAGGAGGGCAGGACTAGAAGCACAAGCTCCAGTCCAAGGTGGAGTTTGTTGCCTCAGGCCTACTTTGGCCTAGGTTACCGACTTTGACCTGTTACTGTAAATCCTGGTCTGAATCCTCTCCTGCAGAGGTCCCTAGCTTGGAGTTGGCTCTGCAAAGATCTATGGCTCTGATCTACTCTCTCATAGTTCTCAGACTCGGGTGCACCCAGACCTGAAGAGGACCTGACTCAGGCTTACTCCATCAGAGGTTCCAGACTCATGCTTGGACCTGCAGAGGTTTCTGGTTCCTGCTTATTTCCTTTAATGTTCCAGACCAATGTCTATTTTCCATTATTTACGTGGCTTATTTGTTTAATATTATTTTGATCTCTCTTTAAAGACTTTATTTTATTTTTTAAAACATTTATTTCTTTTTATAACTGTCTATGCTCTTTTCCCCCTCTCTCCCAAGCTTGCATACATTTTTTAAACACGCTGTGCCTTATTTAGAGGTTTTTTATATCTGAATCTGTTCTCTTGTGCATCTGAAATGCTTTTCTGATAAGTATCATTTAAAAATGGTAAGCAGTGTGGTTGCTGCAGTTCTGGATGATGACTCTGCCTCTCTCAGTCTTTCAATATGGGAGAGGTACATTCACTGCCAGCACTGGAACTGCTGGGTGGGAGCTGTGATCATCTCCTCAATTCTGAAAATCAGCGTACAGCACATAAACTCTTTTCTTCCCCCTCTGGGTAAAAGCTAAACCCACCATGCTGTGCAGCCTGGGAATGTCTCTGTGCATGCAGCAGGAATCTCCCATGCTCTCCTGCCTGTGCACATCTAGCATACCTGATCCAGCTGGTGGCCTAGGCAGGGGTGCTAAGCAGAGGGCATACTCTTGGTTACTTTTCTCCTGACGATGAGTGGGTGTACAAACACCCAAATCTGAAGTGGAACATTTGGGTGCTATTTGTAATTGGAGACTGTGCTTTTTGTTTTCTGGCCACCCAGGCTCAAATAATCACACAAAACTATATTAATTACAACACTGTTTGGCCAATGACTCAGGCATATTCCTTAGCTGGCTCTTACATCTTAAATAACCCATTTCTATTATTTTATATTTACCACAAGACTTGTGGCTTGCTACCTCACATCTTGTTCTTGGGTGGTTACACGGTGTCTCCCTGACTTTGTTTTCTTCTTCATCTTTCTCTGCTTTCATTTGCTGCCGTTGCTATATTCTGCCTTGCCCATAGGCCAAACAGCTTCTTTATTAACCAATGGTAATGAAACATGTTCACAGCATACAGAGGAGAATCCAGCATCATTCCTGAAATAGCCCTCCCTCAACTTGTCTCTTCCTGAGTAGACATATGAAAAAAGAGGGCATGGCTCCTCCAAATCTGTTCAAGTATCACTTTTGGTGATGACAGTGAACATTAGCACCAGGAACCGGTCACCAAGGCACACTCACACTCCAGGTGTCATCAGTGTTCTTAGCATGCAGGCTTCCATGCTTCTCCTGCAATAGATTATTCTGCTCTGACTGCCATGGCAAATGCCCACAGAATAAATGTCTCAAAGAATTTATTTTCTCATGTTTCTGGAGGATTAAGAATCTGAGATCAGATCATCCTTTTGTTGGTTTCTCCCAAGGGCTCATTCTGTGGCTGAGAAATGGCCATCCCCTGGTACATGCGTCTTCATATTGTCTTCTCCAGGTCCTGTGTACTTTTATCCATCTTACAAAAATAGGTTGGACTGAATTAAGACTCATTTTAAGACCACATTTCAAATAAATTGTCTCTTTAGAGCCTCTAGATCCTGTTATAATAAACAGATTTGGACAAAGCTGGCTTTTCTTAGAGATCCACAGATTGCTCACTCCCTCGCCTAAAGATTCAGAAAAGGTGTTTTGCTGGGTGTGGCAGAACACACAGGCAAGACACCCACCTGTGCAAAAATAATAACATGATGAAGAAATGATTCATCAAGTCATGTGACCTACTCCAGAGAAGAGACTGATTGATAAGGGCAAGACCCTCATAAGAAGAAGAAGCCCTTTACTCTCAGTGTACGGGAGGGGATTTTCTTTTAAGTGCTTAAGCCAGAGGGGTCTTCCTTTTGGTGTTTAGTCAGTTTGATTAGGCCTATTCAAATTAGCGGCTGTGATTCTTTCTCTTAAGTTAAAGACTTACTTATTTTTCTTTTAGTGTATGTGTGTTTTACATGGCTGTAATCTCATGTGTGATTGATGCCTGTGGGGGTCCAGAGGAGGGTGTTGGAGTCCATGGAACTGGAACTAAGGAATGGTTGTAAGTCACAATAGTGGTGCTGGGACATGAACCCAGGTCCTCTGGAAAGAGCATCCAGTGCTATAACTGCTGAGCTATCTCTCCATCCATTTGTTTGTTTATTAAACTAATTTATTTTTAAATAAAATAAATAATCAAAGTTTTACTTGATTAGATATCCCATAGCATATATCTGATTTTAGTTTGGTATGTTGGGCTAGAGCTAAGTACAATATAATGACAGTTTATACTTTTGATATTGCAAATACAGTCACATTTTGACACTGGTTTAGGACTTCAGTCTGTGAAATAGGGACGGAGTTTATGCAGAAACTCATGTAGCAACGACTTTCCTTGTTGCTTTGACAAAACTTACGACACAAACAACTTAGGGAAAAGTCTATTTTGGCTCATAGTTTTTGGGGGAATTTCAGTCTGCTATGTGAGGAATGTATTACAAAATTCACAATGGCTGGCATTGGTGGACAAGACTACTCACAGCTCTGAAGAAAGGAAGCAGAGCACCCAGTAGGGACAAGAAGCAGTACATAAGCCTTCATGACATCCTCTGTGACCCCATCCCTACCAGCCAGGCCTCATGGCCCAACATTTCTACAGTCAGCCAGAACAACACTGCCAGCTGAGTATTGCCTGTGGGGACATCGCACATTCAAAGCACACATACCCATATCTGTAAAAGGTTATCTAGAAAGAGGTCAGTCCAGGGCATGGTGTTCACTCCTGTTAGTCAGGTAGGAAGTGTTTAATCATTAATGCCAACATTTGCCTGAGTCAACATTGTGTTCACGTCCAGATAAACACCACGATCTTGTTTTTATATCAATACATCACAGCTACACAGTGTCCTCACTTGATGTTGGTGTTCTGAACAACCGCTTATGTATTGCCGGCAAGAGGACGTTAAATCCTACCAGCGAGTTCCAGCCCAGGCCTTCCTAGATAGCAAGGGGCTGCTTTACTCTGTCTCGCAGCATCATTAAAAGTGGATGGAAGGAGCTGAGGCTACAACCCTGGCTCTACTTGAATTGGTGTAAAACTGTGTACTTTTGGCCTATCACAATGTGGAAGCGTTCTGAGTAAGCTGCCTTGTAATAATGACAAATGTATTAAATCGAATGGATAAGCTAGAAAGTGAAACAGAAATTGGTGCGAAACTGCATCACAAGATTCATGGGTTAACCCATTATTAAAGCTCTATTACCCGTGGTTACTCAACATCAGGAGATGTTTCAGCATGTGTCACTCAAGTGAAGCACAAACACATGATGCCACGGGAAAGGTAATGGGGTGGGTTTCTAAGGGCAAAGGGGAACTCGGCCTTTGATGGCAGAGCTGAGTCTGAACTTTGACCTTTTTACAACAGCACAGCGAGGCAGCTTCTCTGAGTGTCTCTCTCGTCATCTGTGAAGTCGTAGGGCTACTAAGCATGGGGGAGGGGCACCACCAGAGAATTAGATTTGGACCTGGGCAGTGTGGTGGCACACGCTTTAATCTCAACACTTTTAGGGGTAGAGGCAGCAGATTTCTTTGAGTTTGATGCTAGCCTCATTTACATAGGTGAGGTTCCAGGCCAGCCACAGTTATATAATGAGACCACGTCTCAAAAAAGAATTGGGTTTAGGATTTCTATCAGCAGATAATAGAAAGTAAACTCAGTCAGAAGGAAGAAGAGGAGTTCCATTGATTGCGTTGCTTTTCCTGTCTGTAGTGAAGTCTAACCGTCTTCAGCCCATCTTAAACTACTGATGAGACCCCTTCATCGTCTCGTCCACTCTCCACCTATGCGGTTTGCGATCATCTTTCAGTGTGAACTGCTACAGATTCCTTCCTGCAGAAATCGGCTCATTGTTAGAGACTCCATTAAATCAAACAGAAAATGAAAATTTGATTCTGCCAGCCTTCCTCCTCTCCTCCCACGCAGCAGTCTGTTTTCTATTTACAGAGGCACTAAAATTAAGGCACACATCTATGTGTCCCCGCTAAGAGCACAACTTAAACTCTTCGTGACGGCTTTATAGTCTGGCTCCAGTTGACATTTTCTGCTGCTTGAGTTCATGCCAGCCTCCCTGCCCCCCTTCTCTCCCCACACTTACTGAGCTCATTTCTCCGTCAGAGGGTTCTGTTGTTGGACATCTTAGAAGACATGTCTTCTAAGATGAAACCAGATGTCTCAATGCCTCACTTTATAGGGTATGATTAGATATCAGTAGCTTTGAATGACCCAGAAGGACGGCTTATCTAATGGACCAGTCTTCTCTCAGTTCCTTCTGTCTGCTGGAACCCCTTTACAGATCCCTTGTCATGGGTTACAGTTGTTATATACACTATATACCTGCTTATTGTTCATCTGGTTTACAAGAATATAAACTCAACCCAGGCCCGACACTGCCATTGCTCAGGCGAATCAGCTGAATAAATTATCATCGCATCACTGAGCAGCAATGTTAGTTTTCTTTCTTTCAAGTTTTTCTCATTTGGCCTAATTGTGACCTCTCGTTGCCTGTGTCCTGTAGCTTGAATATAAAATGTTCTTGATGGCTCACAGAGGAAGACTTGTCCCCTGGCTCGTGAACTCCCGAGTGATGATTGGATCTTGGATCACGAGGGCGAATCGTCTCAATCGCTGATGAGCCATAGTGAACGGACTGTTGGGAGGTGGGGTCTATACGGAGAAAGTAGGTCACTGAGAAAGGAAGCCTTTGGAGGTGTTTCTTGTCTTGAACCTTTTCCTTTCTTATTCTGTTTGCGCCCTACCATGGTATCTATTTCATCATCAACTAGAAACTAAGCCACATGCCATTGACTGAAACCTCTGAAACCACCAGTCAAGTTAGAATTTCTCGCTTTCAATTTGTTTTCTCAGGTGGAAAGCTGATCAATGCAGTGCGGATTTGCCAGCAACTCTGGGTCATTCTAATTTAGCAGTAAGATTTCTAGGGAATATACATGGTGCCAGTCAGAATGAAAAATGTGTTAAGTTCTGTGTGGTTGGAAAGTCAAGTTTTTCAATATTATTCATACATAAGAAAAGACATGAATCAGGTCTAAAAAGATGGCCCAGCTGTAAGGAGCACTTGCTGCTTTTGCTCCAATTCTAGAACTCACGTGGCAGCTTAGTCTTTAACTCCAGTTTCAGGTGATCTGATGCCCCTACTGGCTTCCATGGTTACCAGACACGCAAGTGGTCAACATATGTGCTGGCAAACACCTATACACATAAATTGAACTAGATTTAAAAAACTAAGAAAGAAAAATCTTTAAATTGATAAAGGGTAGAGAAAAGACAAATTAAAGAGACCAAAAAAAATGGATGTACGAACACGACTCTCTAAATGTTAAGAAAGTTTGCAAACTGGTACCTATCATTTCTTCCTGCTGAAGCTGTAGGAATTATGTGCGGGAAACATAATGAAACAGCATTTTTTTTTTAAAAAATTAAAAGTTTACTGTAGTAAAGAATAAAATTAATCTGAGTAAAACCAATTTCTATAAAGAGGCTGTGGAGAAGAGTTTTCTTTAAGTTCTTTCAAACTTAATTTAAAAGTGATGATTCTTCTGCCTAGGGTACAGACTCAAAGAATTCCCCAGTGAGGACAAATTGAAAATCTCTCTTTCTATGTTGTTGAATTTTGTTAAAAATCAGGTAACCAGATAGGATCCCTTCATATCGGTGACCTTCAAATTCCCTTTGGTTTAGCCAAGTTTTGCTATTGCACCATCACAACTTATATTTAAATGCATCAATGTTCATTTCATTAAACCAGTCCTTTTCTTTCCTTTCCTCTTTTCTAAAATTAAAAAATTGAATTTATTTATGTATATAAGTGTTTTGCTCGTGTATATGTCTGTGTACCATGTGCATAGCTGTGGATGTCAGAAGGTGGAGTTGGAACCTTGGAACTGAAGTACAGATGGTTGTAAGCCACCATGAGGGTGTTGGGAATTGACCCTGGGTTCCTCTGCAAGATTAATATACGCTCTCAACCATTGATTCATCTCTTTCCAGCCCCTTATTATTTTTTCACAGCTAGGAAGAGGTTTAATAACTTCTCTTCTCTAAAGTTTCCCGTGATGCCTATTAAACTGTCTCCCCCAATCGAACCCTTTGAAAGCCGCTGAACAATTTTCAGTCATCGGAGACTTTTCTCAAGGCAGCTCGTCTTTTCAGTTTAAGACATAACTGTCACTTTTTCCATTGCCAAGAAAACTCTGTTTAGCAGTTTTCATATGTTGCATGAAAGCCATTTCGTTACTGAGTTATCCCCCCATGTTGAATTTGTTATCCATCTTCTGACTTTCTCTGACCCATTGCTGATTTTCTCATCTAGGTCCTGAACTGTGTTTCTTCCTTCATTTGTTTGCTTGACTCTTCTCTGAAGTCACTGAACACTGGTCCAAGGAGAATTTCTTAGTTCTTTGATAGTGTTTCAGGCTTTATTATTAAAGGAGGGTCTATGGTGCTGGGCCTTTGTGGACAGGATGCACGTATCTTTCAGTTATTATTTTTCTCTTTTTCTCACTCTACTACTTTTGGTTTATTTTAATGTTGGTCTTGTTGGCAAGCTATGATCTCTGCTACTACTATGGGAAAGAAGCAGACAAACACTAAACAGAAATAATAGGGTGGTCTGAGGCTGAGGAAGTCATCAGAGAGAAGGAAGAGGGGTAGTGTGGTCTCTGCACAATGGATCAGACTTCAGTGTCCTCTGCTGGAGTGCATGTTCAGCAAGCGGTCTGATGTGCGTTGAGCACAGCATTGTCTGGTCTCCTGTTACTCGATCTCATATACCCAACACTTGTGCAGCTTTAAGAGAAGTATCTATGCTTTCCACTAATTTGAGGAACTGCCAGCCAGGTTCAAAAGTATATAAATTGCTGTTTCATTGCTGCGATAAAACACCATGGTCAGGACAACTTATATAAGAAGGGGTCTATACCAAAAAGATGAACATGGGATTTTGTACTCACTCATAATCGGTTTCTAGCCATAATTAAGGACATCGAGCCTCTAATTTGGGATCCTTGAGAAGATAATAAGAAGGTGAAACCCCCAAAAATAGATATAGTAATCCTTCTGGATATGTGAAGTAGACACGATCACCAGGCAAAAAATGGGACTTGAGGGTGGGCGAGCGACGGGCCAAGGGAAGACTCGGAGAGAAAAGCGTGAAGGGGAGAATGGGGGGAGCTCGGAGGAATGGGATGCTTGGGAATACAGGAAGGGTGGATATGGGAGCAGGGAAGGCATATATCTTAATTTAGGGAGCCATCTGAGGGTTGTCAAGAGACTTGACCCTAGAGGGGTTTCCCAGGTTTCTAGGGAGACGTCCCCAGTTAGTTCCTTGGGCAGCTGAGGAGAGGGAGCCTGAAAAGGCCAGTTCCTATAGCCATACTGATGAATTTCTTGCATATCACCAAAGAACCTCCACCTGAACGATAGATGAAGAAAATGACTGAGCCCCACATTGGAGGCACCGGACTGAGCTCCAAGGTCCTGATGAGGAGCAGAATGAGAGAGAACATAAGAAAGAAAGTCAGGACCCGTGAGGGAACCTCTACCTGGCGATAGATGAAGAAAATGACTGAGCCCCACATTGGAGCACTGGACTGGAGCTCCCAAGGTCCTGATGAGGAGCAGAAGGAGAGAGAACATGAGAAGAGAAAGTCAGGAGGACATGAGGGGTGTATTCACCCATGGAGACGGTGGGAACAGAACTAATGGGAGATCACCAACTCTAGTTGGAATGAACTGATGGAACATGCGACCAAACTGGACTCTCTGAATGTGGCCGACAGTGGGGGCTGACTGAGAAGGAAAAGACAGTGGCACTGGGCTCTGATTCTTCTGCATGGACGGGCTCTGTGGGAGCCTTCTCAGCTTGGTCGATCACCTTCCTGGACCTGGGGGGAGTTGGGAGGACCTTGGTCTTAACATAGAGTAGGGAACCCTGAGGGCTTCTTGGCCGAAGAGGGAGGGAGGGGGGGGTATGGGTAGAGGGGAGGGGAGGGAAGGGGAAGGAGGAGGGGAGGAGATGGAAATTTTAAATATAAAAAAATAAACCATGAAAAAAAAAGAAATTAAATATAAAAACAAAAAACAAACAAACAAAAAAAAACAAAAACAGCAACAAAAAAAGAAGGGGGTCTATTTGGACTTCCAGTTCCTGAGAGGTAGAAGTCCATCACCAGCAGACAGTAAAGCGTGGCAGAAGATCGACATAGTGGACGGAGCAGCAAGCTGAGACAGCAGGTCTGGTTTCTGTTTGTTTGAGATTAATTTTATGTGTGTACGTGTTTTGCTTGCATATGTCTGTGCATCATGTGTGTACCTGTGGAGGTCAGTAGAAGCCATCAGATCCCCTTGGAACTGGAGTTCCAGGTGCTTGTTTGCTACCCTGGGAGTTGTGAGGACTGAGGCCAGAGCCTGGACCCTCCGAGTACTATTAACTGCTGATCCATATCTTCAGCCCAAGGAAGCTCACAACTTAGAGTACAAGCAGGAAGCAGAAAGTGATCTGGGAATAACTGTGGCTTTTGAAACTTCAAAGACCAGTGACATACTTTCTCCATCAAGGTCACGCCTCCTGAAATTACCCAGACAGCACCACCAACTAGAGACCAAGTATTCAAACATCTGAGCCTTTGGGGGAGCATTCTCATTTCAACCATCCAACTAAATGACAACTCAGGTAACAATTACGGTTAATGGCCAGCCGGGTGAGGGTCTTTAGTTCTAGTTAAATCAGAGAAGCATAGGGAATAATTTAGCAACCAGGGATTCCACTGGTTTGTGCTATGCATTCACCCTCTTCTAATAAAGCATTTGGAAGGCTGAAATCCTTAACTGACATACATGCCTTTCTCCAAACATTGTACCTTGCAACTGTCAGCACCCTAGGAATCCTATGTTCCACCAGGCTGCAACAGACTTGCTTTAAAGAACAGGCAAATCGACTTCTCAACTCTTTGAGGTGCGCTCAGGAGAGTTTAGATACAGGTTCAAAGAATCTAGGGAGAGTGTGGCCTTATCAATGGGAGGAATATTCATGTCTTTGATGGGTACTAGTAAAGACTTTCAGGAAAACCGGCACCCACCTCTTCTCAGTCCTTTGATGGTTCTTTCCACTCAGGCATGGCAATTGGCAGGTGTTACGGTGCTGGAGGGTGACATCAGCATGCAAATTGGATTATAATGAAGGTAGATGTTGCTCTAACAACCATGTTAACTCCAGCCAGTGGGTCTGCAGAGGAACTTCTGGTCCACAGACACCCTATCCTCAAACAGATAAACAGGATAAACCTGGGCATGGTCCCACGCACCTGTCATCCCAATGTTGTGGGGAGGAGACAGGAGGGTGGCTGGGGTTTGTTGGCTGCCAGCCTAGTTCTGGGTTCAGTGACAGAACATGGGTCTGTGAATAAAGCAGAGAGTGACAGAGCAGTGCACTCAGTGTGCTCCTCTGGCTTACACATATATGTATCTCCACGTGCATATGTACATACATCACACGTGCATGTGTACATGCACATGCATGCACACACACACACAAGATAAATATGACTAGGATGAGGTAGAAATCAAGCGATTTCACCTAGGCAATTTCTCAGAGGAACACAGTCATCTGTGATTATTTCATAATGAGTTGTGGGTCCTCTGTCAATGCAAACCTGCATTTAGTAGATGGCCCTTAAATTACGTCCACCACCTGCTTTAGTAAAGGATTTTTAGGCAGCCAAAGGTAGGGTCATTGAGCGAGAAATCATTGCATGAAATGTATAGGAGTAGGTACTGTGAAATTATCTTTGCAAAAAGGAAAACCGCCACACCATTCTGTGCCCAAGTACCAAGAAGGTCAGGATCTACTGTGCCCAGCTAGCAAGAAGGTCAGGATCTACTGTGCCCAGTTACCACGGAGGTCAGGAACTACAGCTCCGATCTGCCTCTGGATCAGTGGGGAGCAGCAGGGTTTACAGAAAGAGAACAGAAAGCTGTTGGTTGGGGGGGGGGGGAGTAAGCAGCACATGTTCTTAGCTGTGTTCTGTTTGGGGAATTGTCCAGTTTCCTTTTGTTGTTGTGATAAAACTCACTGACCAGAAGCAGCTTGGGGAGTAAAGGGTTGACTTCAGCTTACACTGTCAGGTCACACTTCATCGCTGATGAAAGTCATAGCCGAAACTCAAACCATAAATCATGGAGGAATTGCTGCTTACTGGCTTGCTAACTGGTTCATGCTCAGCTTTCTTTTCCTTTTTGGGTTTTCGAGACAGGGTTTCTCAGTGTAACTTTGTTTCCTGTCTGGGAACTAGCTCTTGTGGACCAGGCTGGCCTCGAACTCACAGAGATCCAACTGTGTCTGCCTCCTGAGTGCTGGGGTTAAAGGTGTGTGCCACAACCGCTTGGCATATATAGCCTAAGTCCACCTGCCTCTGGATGGTGTCACCCACAGTGTGCTGGGCCAGCCCACAGTCAAAACGACCTCTCATAGATACTGCCACTGACCAATCTGATCAAGGCAGTTCTTCAGTTGATGTTCTCTGCTCCCAAGTCACCCTAGGTTGTTAAACAGACCAGTGGATGAAAGCAAGCTTATTGAAATCCAAGCTCAATCTAACACTGAGAACTACCATAGCACTTTGTTTTATTTTTTATTTATCTTCGGTGGATGCCATAAAAAGCACAAAGATTTGAACTTTTTTTTTTTTTTTGCCTTTTTCCTATTAGTTTTTGTTTCCTTTTGTAGGCAGTGAAACAGTGAGGAAGAAGGTGAATTCACAGCTAAACTCCTTTGGGGATTTTGAACCGTCAGAAATTGATTAAATACAGGTGCTCTTCATTCTATGCTTAACCCAGCATCTACTAAAGAATCAGAGGGGCCTCACACACCAAGATTTTTTACATTCCCTTCTAGCCTTATGGCATGTACTAGCTAGTTTTATGTTACCTTAACACAAGCTAGAGTCATGGGAGAGAAAACCTCAATTGGGAAATGCCTCCTTAAGATCCAGCTGAAGGCAAGCCTGTAGGGCATTTTCTTAGTTAGTGATTCATGTGGGAGGGACTGGCCCAGTGTGGGTGGGGCCACCCCTGGGGAGGTCTTGGGACTCTCTGATTGTGGCTGACAATGGGGGCTGACTGAGAAGCCATTGATAAAGGCACTGGGACTTGTTTTTAAGGCCCGTTCTGGCTTTTTGGGACCCTAGTCTGTTTGGATGCACAGCTCCCTATGCCTGGATGTAGACCTGGATGGACTTCCCACAGGGCAGGGTACCTGGCCCTCTCTCAAGCAGGGTGGGAGAGGGAGGCTGTGGGGGAGCAGGTGGGGATTGGGAGGAGGGAAGGAAGTGTAAATAATTGAATGGAAAAAAAAAGCCCAGTTCCGGAAAAAAAAGAAAGTAGGCTGAGCAAGCCAGTAAGCAACATTCTTCGATGACTTCCACATCTGTTCCTGCCTCCAGGTTCCTGCCGTGCTTCAGTTCCGGTCCTCACTTCCTCAAATGGTGAACAGTGTCATGGAAGTATAAATCAAATAAACTCTTTCCTCCCCAAATTTACTTTTGATCATGGTGTTTCATTACTGCAATAGTAATTTTAACTAAGATAAGCATCATTTAGTTTTATCTCCTTAATGACCCTGTGTTTAAGAAAGTCTCACTGGGGAGTACACTTCAGCAGATTACTTTCAAGGCACAAATTATTCCACAACGATTTTTATTGCTGTTTTTCAGATAAGGTCAGGGAGGTGACATCAAAGGCTGTAGAAGGTGGCAATAGAAGGGGGAAGGGACTCATTGCAGCTGAAGGGAGTCCTGAAACCAGGTCCTCTTCCTGGCATTAGTTAGGCTGGCTCCCCTTCTTGTGGACCTGTTATAAATCACTATACCACAGTGCACTTTTTATGGATTATAAAAAGGAGGGGCAGATATGTCAAATGATTCAAATACAGATTCTTTCCTAGTGAGGAATCAATCATGGAGAAATCAAAGAAAACCATGGTGAGGTAGACATCATTTAGTCCCTTGCTCTGTTTCATTTTGCGTGCAGTGGAGTGGATGGTTTCTACCATCCTTTGTACAGTCTACAGTGATGCCAGAGAGCATGTTTGCTAGTGTCTATGACCTTCCTAAAGGCAGGGGCATGTCCAATCCAGTGGCATTTCCCGAGCATGTACTGTAACATGCTCTAAAATATGAATTCTGATGGTTGTGAATGAGTTTTGGTGGACATGCATTAATTACTACAATTCTTACTTGGGAACTAGGCTATGATATTTCAAAAACCATTTGGAATATATATATATATATATATATATATATATATATATATATGAAGAATTATGTGAAGTTCTTTGGCTTCTGACATTTATTTTCACCCTGAATTTGAAGTTACGGAGGGTTACTGGAGAGCACGTGGGTCTTGTGATTGTGAGAAGGGAGGAGAGGCCATCGCTAAGGGCTCAGTCTCAATTTCAGTAGAAACCCAAGGATCAAAGGGACTATGGAGAGAGAAGCTGATTGACCCAGTGCTCAGAGTCCCTAAGAAGATGCCATTGGTAGAGGTGCATCCAGTATAGATAGAAAGTTCAGCACTTTCCCGATGCCTGTACCACGGGATGAGAGCCAAGGAAAGTAGCAGTTATGAAGAAGAGCTGGCCTGAGCCTACAAGAGAAACTGTGTGGTTGCTAATGGCAGAACGGTGGAAATGGTGCTCAGGAAAGAAATGAAGCTCACAAGACTGAATTCCGAACTTCAGACTCTGAACTTTTACACTGATTGTCTATTGCTTTGATCTGATTGTAACTATGCCACGACTCTCATTTATGAGCTAAGAACAAAAAAGAAAGAAGGGTAGGAGGAGAGGAAAGGAAGGAAGGAAATAAACAATAAAGAAAGGAAGGAAGGAAGAAAGAAAGAAAAAAGAGAGAAAGGAAAAGAGAAAGGAAGAAAGACAAAAGGAACTTGTAGAACTTAATGGTTAGCAGGACACAGGCCCACATTTTCTGCTACTTGTTTCCTGTGTGAGGAGGAACATTCACATGTGTGGGCGGCGGGCTTGCCTGTATCGGTGTGTGTGAAGGTCAGAGGAGCTGTGTTAGGGCCGCTTTGTCAATCACTTTTCACCTTTAGTTTTGCAAGAGGGGATCTCTCACCGAGCTTGAAGTTCACAGATTCAGCTGGACTGGCTGTCTCGGAAGCGCCAGGGATTTGGCTGTATGGCCTCCACAGCTCTGAGATTACAGAGTCACACTGCCTGGCCTGTCCTTTGTGTAGGTGCTGGGTGTCTGGATTCAGGTCCTCCTGCTTATGCAGCAAGTACTTCCCCACGGAGCCACTTTCCAAGACCCTGATTCTTGTTTTTTAAACACTCTTCATCCTAGTAGAAGTTTCAATGCAAATCTTGTAATATATTTTGCACTAATTCTTAAATGCTTATATTTGGGTTTTATTAGCCTGAAAAGCATGCTACTGCTGAACACAAATAGGACTTTGTTTAAAATGTAGGATTTCTAAGTATGACCGGATGTTAAGAGGTAAGTAAAAGGTGTTTATATGAGACACCCTCAACCTTAGGAATGGTGTCTGAAGGAGAAAGAGGTGTCTTTCAGAACCACAAGGGCCTGAGACATGGCTTCTTTGTGGAAAAAGTTATAATGGCTTTGCAGCAATCTCTCAAATGCTGCACTCTAGGGTGTGAGAGGCCAAGATGAAGCAATACAAAGCAAGCTTCTGCGGGGGAAGAAACCTGACCTGAAAACCAATGAGACAGATACAGTGCTGGAGTTCAGTCACATTCGCAGTTCACACACCCAGCTGGATCCAGAGCTGAGCAGCCGTGAGGTAAAAAAACGACCTTATCCATTCATCCCACTGCACACTCTCCTCCACCGTACGCTCTCTCAGAGATGGAAATGCAAGGATCCTGTCTCCCTGGTCTTTTCTAAGTGTGCTATTCTGATTAGCATGAGAGCCCGAGACTGTGTGAGGTATGAGGGATGATTAGGTAATTCTATGGACTGATCAACAACCATGTGTACTGCATTCATTTCTGGGCCATCCTATATTCCCACAAGTGATATAAAGTGACTGAATGCATTTATGGTGCTTTTTTTTTTTTTTTTTTTTTTTTCGAGACAGGGTTTCTCTGCAGCTTTTTTAGAGCCTGTCCTGGAACTAGCTCTTGTAACCAGGCTGGCCTCGAACATTTATGGTGCTTTTAAGCAGTTTAGCAGTTACCTGTCCATCTGACAAGTCTCCCAGGACAGAGTCAGTTTATAAAGATCAGTTGACTTGTTTAGCTGTGAGGTTGTGTTCTGGGGGATGGGGGTGTAGGTATTAGCGCTCGTGGGGCACTGAGCTCAATCTCCAGCACCAATCAATATCTAAGTAAGTCAATGAAGATAAAGCAATTGAAAATTTCTTCTTATACTGGTGTGGAAGTAAACCTCAGAGAAAAGAAGTAAGCCACTAAAGAACATGCAGCTAGGTCATGGCGTTACTAAGCGAAGACTTCAAATTATAGACCTGAGAAACTGTCATTAACCCTGTTGTTTAAGACACCACCTCAAAATAGAACAGAATTTTTCAGCCAATAAAAAGGCAGTGTTTTATCCAACAGACAAGTCAGTCTTTTGATTCTGTTCCCTAAATGCCATTTTGAGAACAAAAAGTGAAATTTAAAATTAATTGCAAAACATTTTTTCCCTGTTAGTACTGGGAATTGACCTTATGGTCTTAAGAATGCTAAGCAAAACTCTGCCTCTGACTAATATGCTCAACTTCCTAAAAAAGAAAAAAAATCAGCTTAAATTTTGATGTAGGATTTTACTTAGTCATCCAGGCTGGCCTTGAAGTCACTCTGTAGCTTAGATAGATGTTGAACTTGTAATCTTCCTGCCTTAGCCACTCAAGTAGTTAAAGCTAATACTGTAAACCCATGCCACCAAGTCCAGTTTTGCAAAGTCTTTTGATGTCATGAGAAAATCCAGTTTTATTTCTGGGCCTGGGGCTGGCAAAATGGCTCAGCAGGTAGACAGTTGCTCCAAGCCTCATGATCAAATTCAGGAACTCAAATCGTGGATGGAGAGAACTGACTGACCCAGTGTAATTCTCTGACTTCCACGATCATGCCTTGTCACATGTGGATCTGCAGCACACATAGCCACAAAGACACACATACAGACAGACACGCACACACAATAAAAGTGTAATAAACAAAAAGTAACAAAAATTACTAGTTCTTCTAGGAAGTTGTGGTAATGTCTACCTCTGATTTTACCCCAGTTTTCCTTTCCTCTCATTTCTTTCTTTTGTATGTGTGATGCTTGTGTATGGGGTATGCGTGCACGCCTCTGTGTGTGTGCGTATGCATGTGTGCACATGCATGCATTTGTGAAAGTGGTAGAGTTCCAGTGCTGTAACATGAGGACCTGCTTGTTGGGGTTTCTGTCCTGCCCGGTACTTCACAGCCAGCAAGTCCCAAAGAAAATCACACAGAGATCTCCATAAGTTATAAAACTGATTGGCCCATTAGCGCAGGCTACTTCTTAGCTCTTTTTTTTTTAAAATATTTATTTATTTATTATGTATACAATATTCTGTCTGTGTGTATGCCTGAAGGCCAGAAGAGGGCACCAAACCTCATTACAGATGGCTGTGAGCCACCATGTGGTTGCTGGGAATTGAACTCAGGACCTTTGGAAGAGCAGGCGATGCTCTTAACCGTTGAGCTATCTCTCCAGCCCCCTACTTCTTAGCTCTTGTAGCTTATATTAACCCATTATTCTTATCTATGTTAGCCACATGGCTCGGTACCTTTCTCAGCCCAGTAGATTACATCTTGCTTCTCCCGTGGTCTGGGCAGGACTGGGAAGAATGGGCTTCCTCCTTCCTAGCATTCTCCTGTTCTCAACGCCCAGCCTCTACTTCCTGTCTGGTTGACCCACCTATACTTCCTGCCTGGCCAATCAGTGTTTACTTAAAACATGATTGACAGAATACAGACAAGTCTCCTGCACCACAGTGCCTTCATCTGTCACTCTTATTACCTGAAGTCAGGGACACTCATTGGACCTGGAACAAGGCTGGTTGCTGGTCAGTCCCAGCAGTCGTCTTGTTTTCACACAGTACAGGGTTGGGGTTATAGGCATGTGTACAGCAGTCCAGGCTCTTTATGGGATGCTAGGCTTTTTGCATTGGTTGTTGGGGTATGAACTCAGGGCTTCAAGATGGTATAACAAATACTCTCACCTACTAAACCATCTCCCCAGGCCTACTTCCCTCCCCTGTATCATATATTTAGGATCGATTGACTCTAAGGCCTCCTCCATACTAGGCAAGTTCTCGGTCACCGAGCTATGGTTCCAGCCTTGACCTAGTACATTCTAAAAAAAAAAAGTTAACCATGGCAGAAAACTTCCCCTATTTTATCTGTGGAAAAAACCCTAAGTTGATTTGATTGATATATGTAAAAATGGTCTACTAGACTAGAATGTTAGCCTAAATTGTCAACTTGTGTCCTTATAATGTGAGCATTCAACCTGCACAAAAAGGATTTATGACCTGCAACCCACTTTTAAACTGATTATATGCAATTATTTCCAGCTACATTACAGAAGTTAAAGTAGGAAACTCTGGGTTCTTAAGGAGTAACAAACTCTGAATGTTCCCATGCCTTTTAAAGTCTGAACTTATTTCATGGGGAGGAGAAGTTCAAGATGGCTTCGGGGGACATTATCAGAGAGCTGCTTGCTGAGTGTACAGTCCAAGTAAACATTCAGTCAGCTGTCTGCTTCCTGCCGAATACTAAGTAGCAACGAGCACTGCCATTTAAATACCTATTGCCCCGTGGCCATGGAAGATTTTGAGGCCCTGGGAGTCTGATACGGAGGAAGTAGCTTTCTTCAGCTCAGAGTCCCTCCGCCCTCGGTCTAGCTTTCGTGTGAAGGCTGAGAATGCAAACTCAGGTACTGCTGGCAGAGCAAGGAGTTTACACACTGAGTAGCCTGGATGCCTAAGCCGTTTCCATTGCCCTGGAACGTGGTTCTGATCATTCTTGTATCAGCTTTGCTTCATTCCTGTTTTCTTTTCCCAATTGTGTAATACCTCCCTAGGGCCCTGCAAACAGGTTAGGTATAGGCGTTGTTAGTACTTTTACAAGAAGCCAGAGATGAGACTTTCCCTTCCCAATATATAATGTAGATTGCTACAAGTATATCATCAAGAAGAACTACGATTTTTGATGATAACTTAAAATAAAAGAATTGTAAATAAACACTAAATGGTTCAAAATTAAGAGACTAATGTGAATAACACCAAACCAAAATACATTTTTTTTTTTTTGAAATACCAGAAGATTTAGGTGTATGCCTGAGCTGGCTGAAAGTCATTAAAATGGCCACTGGCCTATTTTCCTAAGAATACATTGGAACTTTCACCTAGTGTTGGGAAATGGACCTGCATTGTAAGAGCCCAGCAGTCAATTAAGCCTTCCTCGGGATTCTGAAGAACTATTGTGCTCAGTATTGACTTTGCTTTTGGAATCTAGGACACAGTTGAAATTGCTTAGTGCCAATGACTGACTGTCTCATTTGAGTAATCTTTCCTGCAATCTTTTTTTTTTTTTAAGCCCAATAGATATTTCAATCTCATGCATTTTCCCAACAGATGCTTGTTCTGTCCTTTTCTCACTATTTCCTTGCCAAAAGCATTGTTCATTTATTCAAACGTTCCAATTGTTCATTGAAATGAGACAATAAAGACAAACTAATAAACTTTCTAAAACAACAGTGTAGAACTAAAATCACAGTCTTGTGTGATACAAAACAGACATGTGCATTTACCAAACTGGAGAGCTTTTCGTATATACCCATATAGTGTCATTTACCATTGCAAAATGATCGCCTTCTATATCCCCCCCCCCACGGTTCATTTGGATTTTTTCCAACTTGGTGGTGATTACACACAACTGAGACAAAATCTTACTCTTTAGACGCCATAGCCTAAAACCTTGTCTTCCAAACTCAGCCTCCTGAGTTCTTGGAAAATATTTTGTCTTACAGTGAGGTTACTTTTAAATCCTTAGTCAGTGCCGATCAACAGGCGGCAGCTTATCCTCTCGTGTTTAGCTGACAGCGGTTTTTATGAGAACTAAAAGTCTTATTTTATGTGTAGAAATAATCAGAAGCAGAATGTTGGGTTGTTTGAAGGAGTGTTTGAGGGACACATGCAGCCAAAGAAAGCAAAAGCTAACTCTCTGGGAGACAGTTTCCTGCTCCCATAAGACATTTCAAGGAGAAACGGGGAGGACTGGGAGGTGGGTATGGAAGCAGGACAAACAGTGGTGAGGGCTCCTGTAAATTATCCAAGCCAGCCTCAGGGTGCCTTAAAGATTCTCAGCTCCGTTGCATCCTGGAGGACAAAGCTGGTCATGCCTTCTCTCATCTCCAACAATCCAGTCTTTGAGCTCAGTGAACCCTTTGCCTACCACGACATCCCTGTTATAGTTAGTACATGTTTAAGTTGCAAGAAACTGCCAAACTGGTGTACCATGAAGAAAGTACAAGGGTCTGCATTCCCTCGGGAAAGTAGGAAGGCGCCAGCTGTACAAACTGCTGAGCTCACAGCGGGGTGCTGGTGCAGATGGGTGGCCGGGTGGTGGTGGTGCACGCCAAGCACTTGGGAGGCGGAGCCAGGCTGATCTTTGTGAGTTCTGGGCAAGCCCAGTCTACAAAGCGAGTTCCAAGACAGGCTCCAAAGCTACACAGAGAAACCCTGTCTCGATAAAACCAACAAGACAAAAACAAGCAAACAAACAAACATACAAGCAAAAACTGCGGAGCTCTCAGCCTTGCCTGTTTGAAAATTGACCATCGTATTGGATGCTGAGTGACACCACACCGTGGTTTACAGCCCCTCCCCCATGACTAGTGCTATGGAGAATCTTTTTATGTGCCTACTCCCACCATGTGCTTTCTTGTGTGACTTTCCGCTTGAAATTTAGGACACATTTGAAATTGCTTAGTGCCAATGACTGGCTGTCTCATTTGGAATGATATTTCTCACAAACTGTTTTATTTTTAGCCTAAAAGAGATTACAAGACCATACATTCACTCAGCAGATACATTTGATTAACTAAATACTTAAATATATTGGCTAATAAAATAACTAAAATGCTGCTTTATTAAATATAATTAATTATATTTGATTAATTAAATTATTTAAAATATATTACCGTAAGAAGCCTTTATAAGTATCTTACCAGATATATTTTATCCTACTTTGTGTCTTGTTTTTTTAATCTCTTAATACTGCTCCTCAAAGAACTCTAGAAGGTAATTTTGATGTCAAAGACATCTATTATTTTTCCTTATGGATAGGACTTTTGACATCATATGTAATAGAATGTAACTCAAAAATAGAAAGAAATAAATTACTGAAACACATAAAACAACATGGTGGAAACACTAAGTTAAGTGAGTCACTAAATTAAGTGAGAGAAGCCAGGCACAAAAGACTACACAGTGTTTGATTTCCCTTATATGACATACTGGAAGACACAGAGCCACAGGTGTCAGGTTTCAGGGATGGGAGTGCATAGAGGAATTAACGCCACAGAGGAAAAGGATTTTTGTTTTAATTCTCTATCTTGCACAGATCACATAGCCATACATCCTTGTCAAAAACTCATGGAACTGTACACTAAAAATGTTGGCTTTATTTTATGCTATTCATTTCCAAGATTACTTTGTCTAGCTCCTGGACAGGCTATCAGATAGTTGTTTTTTCAATCTGTGAAAGTTTTATTAAGCGAAATATAGTTTGGATAGTGTAAGATTTACTTTCCAACAACAAACAATCCATCAGCTGTAGTTTATGATTCAGGAGATTAAGAATGTTTACGAGGTTGTGCCGGCGTTGACCATTATCTTCTAGAACGTCTTCATTAGCCCAAAGAAATCCCTGTTCTGACAGTAGCTCTGCCTGCTTGCTACAGTTCTCTAGGCCCTAGCGATCACTAATATCTATTTTCTCTCTCTGTATTTGCACATTTTGGACATTTTATATACATGAATCATGTGATTTGTGGTCTTTTGTGATGAGACTCTTTCCCCTGACAGTTTCATACATGCATACAATGTATTTTGACCATAATTACCCTTTACTGTCCTCTCTTGTCCTCCTACTCCTCCTATGGGTCCCCAGCCTCCTAACTATCCCTCCTTGTAATTTTGACTGGCTATGTGAATAAGAAGCTGTATGTATCACTGATCAATAACAAAAATGTGACTTGTTGCTTGGGGTGGGTGAAACTGCCATTTAATTAGTTGCTTTTGCATCAAATTACGTTTGATTGTTCTTGGCCAATGTAATTCTCACTGTGTGTCACTTGATCAGCCCTCTAAACTCTTCTTGAAGCAAATTATAGTTATTATTTAGACTCATCTACAATTCATTAATATTTATTTATTGCTGCTATGTATCAGGTAGTACATTAAAGAATAAAGCATTATGTTTGTAAGGTGTCTGCCATTTGTACCCAGTCAGCTAAATTACTCCATCATTGAGACCTTTCATTTGGTTCCTGTCTGGCTTGTTTTCCACAGCTCACTGGGTTTTCTCTCCAAAATATTTTTCTGTGTATTTTCTTAACATCAAACATCCTTTGGAAACAGAACACTCCTGGGCATGTCGCTGCTTCCCTTTCAATCTACACAAGTACGCTGGAAGATCTCAAACCGTCTTATGACTTGAATGTTAGGCTGACAGCTGTGAAATTGGTTCTCCACCCTAGACCTGGCCTCTAGACAATAGTACTGTGTACCACACTGCCTACATGGCTTTTATCTTTGGATCTCAATTCTTCCCTTTCTTAGGACTAGTTTCTGTTCGTCCTCCAACTTGATCACCTCGAAATCTTTCTCCATTTCTGGTGAAGGCTTCATCTTCATCTTTCCGGTTGTCTATGCCAATAATCTTTCAGACATCTTAGGCTTCTCAATCTTATTTATTTCACAGGGCATCACCGGCCTGAAACTCATAGTTTCCCTGCCTCGATTTCCATATACGTGCCTTTGAGTCCTCTTCTAATGCCACATCCAAACAGAATCTACCAGATAGTCATACTGATTCAATTTAAAGATATTATAAGAATCTGAGTGCTTCTACCAACTGTAATCACTCAGATCAAATCCAGCATTCTATTAGACTTGGGTCATGACAGTGGCCTCCTATCACTAACTGCTATAACAAGTACCAAAATTCCAGAGGTTTAGCACAATAAATGGTTATTGTTGGCAATAAGTGGGTGAAGGGACTCTGATCTATGTGGCTACTCAGAGGCTCACAGCTCATTAATGGAAACCACTCAGTTTCTCTGAGTTGAGGAATTGATATGCTGTATCTGACAGAAAAATAAGTATGGGTTTTCTCTGGCCAGGAGTGAGAAGTCATGTGCTTCATTTCAGCTCTCTGCATTTGTCCAGAAGTCAGTTGCAAGATCCTGTCCCTCCAGAAACAGAAAAATAAATATCACCTTGCTGGTTCCTAAGGGAGGATTCAAAATAAGTTAACTGGAAACTGCAGCAATGGCTAAAAGTAAAGCGTCATTGCTACATTAGTGCGTAGGACTGTCTCCTGGCTCCTATTCTCATCAGCAAAGAGACAAATGTGGCCGCGGACTGAGAAGCCTGCCTGTTCTGAAACCAGGGTAATTCATATTTGTCCTTTTCACACTGGTTTCATTGACGATTCTTGAACGTTCCGGGACTGACTTGTTGAAGTCTGCTTGTCAGGTATTCCACGGCACACAAATCCAACGAACACACAAAGGAAGTCATTTGTGTCACAATGCCTATCTCTAGACGACTTATCCCTTTAAAAGCCTCCTCATAATCATTTGAGCCTTTCAATTGTATGCCTTGCAGTGGGATTGCTCTGCCAGGAAACCATTCGTGCATGTATTAACCTTCTAAATCAGAACAGAGTCATTTCCAAAAGATGATTTGTTGTTGTTTTTAAATTATCAGTTAAATGGTATTGGATATGCTTGGGTATATGTGTGTTTCTGTCTGTCTGTGTGTTCCTATGTGCTCAGATCTTGGCAAAATTTCAGGGTTATGAATAATAAAACTATCCAAATAAGCATTGAAAACCAAAGATAATCCAGAAGTTTCTCTCTGACGTGATCCCAACAGTACAGACTCTAAGGACATTCTTGTTTAATTTCCTTTAATGATAGAGCCAGTTCTTATTCATAGCATATGTAACTTATGTGCATATTAGTAGTGAAGAGGTATGAATGTCTAAGTTTCCCAGGTACTCTACATTTGAAAAATTCTGTGTCAAGAGATATCACAAATAGCAGGTTTTTCTCAACCCTGGGGAAATCAGTGATCCAAAGCCAGGCAGCTGGGCCGTAATCCTTCCATGCTCTGATTTCATACTCAGTCATAGACCTGGGCACAAATACATTTGACTGAATTCTGGGTGCTGATACCATTTCATTTTTGTGGGTGTTCTCAGCTTCCCTGGCCTTGGAAGTAGGCTTGTTACAGGAGTGTAAATAACAGCCTTCCTCCAGCTTCCTCCTCCTTCTCTTCTTTCCTCTTGCCCTCCTGCCCAAGGCAGGCACCCTGAAATAAGAGATTTGTAGATGGAGTGGAGGGGCTGTGTCCTACTACCTGGCTAGCTTTACATCCAAAATAATTACATGGAAACTGTATTCATTTAAACACTTGCCCATTAGTTTCAGCCTCTTATTGGGTAATTCTCACATCTTGGTTTAACTCATATTTAGTAATCTGTGTAGCACCACGAGGTGGTCGCTTACCAGGAGAGATCTTAACCTGCGCCTGTCTGGGAGAGGAGAGGCATGGCGACTGCCTATGGTGATTGCCCTGAAGTGTCTGCTTTCTTTCTCCTAGAATTCTGTTCTGTCTACTCCACCTACCTACTTTTCTGTCCTATTAAAGGGCCAAGGCAGTTTCTTTATTAACCAATGAAAGTAACCTCCATCAGAGATTCCTCTGGAACCTTAGCAGTTTGCATTGCCACCATGCAAATTGCCATGGATGTTTCTGTTTTAGATCTGTTTACCCATTCACACATTTTGGGCAGTGCAGGGGACTGAACCAAAGGCTTTCCATGTGGTAGGCAAGCAACTGGCCCAGAGCTCCACTGCCAGTCCTTGGTTCATGTCTGCACAGTCAGCTGCAAGATAGAGTCATGAGGAAACTGGTGTGTTGTTGAAAAGTTAAGCAGAATTACTTCCCCATTGTCCTGAGAGTTCTGAGGAAACTGGACGATCTAGGAAGCATGCTTGCATTGTTTTAGAGTCTGAACAAATAGCAGTTCTCTCTAGAAGAAAATGGATTCAGTTGGTAGTTTTTACTTTAGGAGAACATGCTATGGTTTCATATTTTCCTTGGTGTGTGTGTATGTGTGTGGTGGTCATACACATGTGCGTATGTGTGTATGGTGGTCATGCCCAGGCATGTATGTGTGGAGTCAAAGATCAAGACCAGATGCCCTCAACTACTCTCAACCTCATATTTAAAGACAGGGTTCTCACTGACTCTGGATCTCACCTCCTTGGCTAGACTGACTGGACAGTGAATTCCGGGTTCCACTTGCCCATTGTTGGGGTCAAAGGAATGTGTTTCCTTGCCTAGTCCTTTATCTGAATGCTGGGGATCTGAACTTAGGTCTCCATGCTTGTGAGTTGTAGAACATTATTTTAAGATGTGTTACATTTGTTTGCGCTGTGAAATATTTGTTTAATGAAGCAAAGATGTGCTCCATTCCTTTCTGTTGCCTTTATTTACCTCTGTGAAGCTGTGTTATTTTCCTGTCTAAAACACCTGATTGGTCTAAGAAAGAGCTGAATAGCTAATAGCAAGGCAGGAGAAAGGATAGGTGGGGCTGGCAGGTAGAGAATATATAGAAGGCGAAATCTGGGAGTAGAGATCTAAGAGCAAGAAAAGGAAGAGGATGCTGGGGGCCAGCCACCCAGCCACACACCCAGCAACAGAGTAAGAAGTAAAGAAATGTATAAAGAAATAGAGAAAGATAAAACCCCAGAGGCAAAAGGTAGATGGGATAATTTAAGTTATGAAAAACTGGTTAGAAACAAGCCACACTAAGGCCGGACATTTATAAATAATAATAAACCTCTGTGTGTGATTACTTGGGAGCTGGATGGTGGGCCCCCCAAAGAGAAGAGAGCCAAAAAGTAACAAACAAACAAACCAAAAACAAAGAACAACAAAACAACTCCACCAACAATACATGTGGGAACTCTTCACTTCCTGAGCCATCTCCTTGCCTCATTTGTAGATTTCTTGAGGGAACTTTTATATATGCAATGAGAGGAACACAACCTGAATTCATAATCATTTGTGTGGATGGATGAAGAGAGGATGGCACATCTCTAAATGGGTGGACCAGGAGTCAGGTGCTGCTTAGTGAAGACAGCCAACACATTTGCAGGAGGTTTCTTACAAAGTCAAGGATCCTGTAGACCCTGCTCCTAGACAGTTGTAGTATCCAATATTTCTTCATTTCTCATCTCATGAGTAATTTTATTATATTTGTGGGAACTCAACTGGTAAATTTTAGGATTACCTGATTTTATGTCTGAAATTATGTGTGTGTGTGTGTGTGTGTGTGTGTGAGAGTGTGTGTATATGTGTGAAAAGGCTGGTAATTTTACAGAGAAACTATGCTATAAAGATCCATTAAGAAGCATGGGTTAATAATTTACCACAGATGCTGAATCTGTGTACTTGGGAAACTGAAGCAGTAGAAATCCAGGCTAGTCTGGCTACATGGTGAGTTTGGGGTTAGCCATGCTTACCCAGGAATGTAGTCTCAAAAACACTATGTACATAGCAACATGAGTTATCTGTTGACTCATGGTTGATGGCTACTTTTCTTCTGCAGAATACAGTCTCTCTAACCTTTGTATTTATAAGCTGTGTCCTCCTTGGTGGATGATTTTGCAGTAAATGCTCAGCAAATGTTATTTTCAGTGGATGAATGGGGATGATGTGGATAAAGCACACTGGTGTGGCAGTGCTTTGCTTTCCTTACGTAAATTCTAAACCATGTTGGTAGTGACATAGTTACTACCCGTGAAACACCACTCAGAGTGTCCCGCCTGTCTTCCTGCTGAGGTCAAGAAAGAGTAATGGAAGGGTCACTGCAAACTTTTTGCTATAAGAATCTCCTCCTGCTTGGGATTCTCCCGGAAAATACCCACCCTCCTACCACAGAGCAGATCCCTCTGCATGCACATTCAGCTCTGCCCTGCTTTAGTTTCCTGACGTCATGGGCTGGGTGAGGGAGTGGTCCCCAGTTCCTTCTTTCCAAGAGCAGGGTCACTTCTACTCCATCTAATTATTTCCTTGATCTCAACTTAATAGACTCTTTCTCCTGTTACTTTATGTGGGAGTCCTAAGGACAGGTGTCTGAAACTGCTCAAAACTAAGGATTTATTAGAAGCATTTCCTCTGTGGGGATGTTGTCCAAATTTGACTTTGGAGGCCATGTTTTTGATTAATTTTATTGGCTAGCTGGTTGCTTCATCACAATCCCTTGTAGCTAAAATGAAACATCAATGGGGGGGAACATTTATTGGTGCTAATTCAGTTTTTTCTTAATTAATTTTCTTTCTGATGACTTTCTAGGTCCTTTATTTATCTATATTGAAAATTGGGGCTAATAGACTGTTCTGTCTAGTTTTATGTCAACCTGGCACAGCAAAAAGTTTTCTGAGAAGAGGGAGCCTCAATTAAGAGAATGCCTCCATAAGACCAGCCTATCGGCAAACCTTTAGGCCATTTTCCTAATTTGTGATTATGTGTGAGGGCCCAGCCTATTTTGGGTGATGCTATCCCTGGGCTTGGCATCCTGGGTAGTATAAGAAAGCAGGATAAGCAAGCAATGAGGAGCAAGACAGTAAGCAGAACCCCTTAATGTCCTCTGCATCAGCTCCTGATTCCACAAGACATATATATATATATATATATATATATAGTCCTTAGCTGTGAAGTATATTCTTTTATTTATTTTTGTTCATCAAAAATTCTGTATAGGCCTTTATTATTATTATTATCAAATTAGACAGTACAGCTTAGGGAGGGGTCATCTTCCCAACAATCCACAGGTAAAAATGCCCACTAGCCCGGATATTTCCAAGAGATAAACACACTATGTTACAGGCAGTGGAGATCTCCTCACATCCACTCACACCATGTTAGATACCAGAGAAAGAGAGCCACAGTAAACATGTAAAGGCACAGCAGAAGCAAAAGGCATTCCAGGCTCTGCAGTCCCGTGGCCTTGCCCCCCAAAGCTTGGCTCATCAGAAAGCTTCCTCCTGGTGGGCTGACACCTGGAATTTCAGTTGCCACTCACTGCTCCTCGAACGAGGCCAATGGCAACAAGCTTGGGCGTCAGTCCTTGGCTTCCATCTTGCTGGCGACAGGGTTTATTTTTGTTGTTTACCTTGAAGTATGCTGGGCTAGCTGACATGGGTGCTTCTGAGGATGCTTTTGTATCTGCCGCCCACCTCCCCACAGGGATGCTGAGATTAGAGATGTGCTCAACCATGGGTTCTGGAGATTTGAACTCAGGTCCTTATGCTTGTACAGCAAGTACTTTACTCATTGAGTCATCTCCTGAGCCTGAGAATGTGACTTTTAATGATCACTTAGTATTACAACCAGTGGGAAACTGTAATATTTCTCTGTCTCTGTCACCGAGTGACACCCGAATCCTAACTTCCTTACTTCTGTCATGCTGCATCCTATTAGTCTGTTGATCAGTCCATGCTTTCTGAGCTGGCACATTACAGTGTCTGTGTGCAGCATGGTTGGGGCAGTGATTGAAAAGATTTTTTTCAAAATTTCCATGAACTGTTATTATTTATCATTCTTCTTTGATCTGATTCACATTCTTCTAGCCAAAGCTTAAGAAATGCACCATGAGCTGAGAAGACATTAGGGCAGGGCTCAAGACTAGAGTCAACCTCAGACACAGACTTGGTGATACAGAGAAGAGCTCCCGTGTGAAAATGACCATTCCTGTGGGCACAGGGAACACTACATTTGCATCCTGAAATCTACTAATGTAGTATAAAAATTGCATAATTTTTGGTTTGCTTCTATGATTTGGAAAGACTCTGCAAATAGGAATAGCTACAAGTTTGTGTTGAAGATGCTATTGACTTGCAATACTTGCCTGATATGCAATAGGAGAAATTTGCTTCAACTCCTGGTAACAGTGGCTCAAATCCATAGATCCACACCTGGGGAAATACCAGCGACTGGCAGTATTTTGCACACTGATCTCTTTTCAGCAGATTCTTTCACAGAGCAATGAGTAAAACATCACTGGAATAAGGGATTATCTGAACTGTAAGATGGTCTGCAAGGAGCAATTAAATACCCTCTTCCCACCAACCTTATAATAAAGCTGACTTTTCTCACATGAGCCAGATGTGGCCATTTATGGCTCAAATGATAATAATCAACTTTATGTATTTAATTGGAAAAATGAAGTAAATTTTAAATTAAATCTACAAATATAGTTACATTTAGTATATGTATCCATTTGGAAAGATTTCTGTGATTTTTAAAGACACTTAAGAGGGCACAGTGCTATCTCTACCACCTTCAGCTTACAATCTCGGTAGAGTGAAATACTTGCTAAGCAAGTCGCCAAACGCATATGCAAAACTTCAACTTTTAATGTACGACGAATTATCTGTGAGCTACATTCAAAGCACGGCACCAGGACATTCAGGGGTAGGTTTTCTAAGTCTTCGATCTTTGCATCAAGACTTTAAATGGCAGGTGGGTAGAAGCCTACAGTTAGGGAGAAGAAATCTCAGATAGAAGACGGAGAGCCAAAGTGTTAAGTGGGAAGTGTTCGGATACACAATGGGAACTCATGGAATGTGCGACTGGGGTGGTGTAGTGGGATTGGGAATGGGCTAGGGTGAGACAGGTTGCACATGAAGCTGGTAACTGCTTATGCCTTGGACCACTCTAGACATGTTTGAGTTTTACTTAGGGTGAGATAAGAATCCTCCACAGGGTAATAGTCAAAGGAGAGACATGCATCTTTGTTTCAGATGGATGGCACTCTAGTGTGGAAAGGAGAGGGAATAGATAGAAAAACAACAAGAGACATAGAAGCCTCTGTACAAAAGCAAAGGGGAGAAGGATCCAATATGGCTGATGTGGTCAGATCCACGAGAGATTTGAAAGGATGAACTGACAGGTCTTCTGCAGCATTGAATGTGGAATGTGATGTTCAGTGAGAAAGTGAGGAACCTGACGGACTTGGCTGAAGCAATTGATCAGGGGAGATTGCTTTCTGCGGAGACACAAAAGGATGTAGAAGAAACTGCTTGGCAAGTGTGTCTAACCAAGAGTTTGCTTTCAGATACATGAGTTCAAAGTGTCTATTAAACACTTAAATGGGGATGTTCCATAGACAAATTAAAACACATTTCAAGGACTCCACGGGATCCTGAAAACAGATCCTGCATAGCACTCCAATCTGTTGAAGTGTGCTTCTGGTCCTAAGTGACTTCTTGCATGTACTTACGTTAATTTTTTTTTGCTTGTTTATCTGATGTTCAACAGTAGGATATAGGTAAGAAACAGTAAAATTATCTTTTCAGCTTGCTCAATTTAGGAATTAATTGAAATAAATTTCCATCTCTGTGAATTTGATTATAGTGGGCATGTGAAGTAATTTGGATTGTGCAGCATTTGTCTGTGATGAGCTTACTTCACTGTGCATGACCTCAAGGGTCACCCTAGTTTCTTTCAGCCTTGTTTTCTTCATCTGGAAAATGGTGACCATAAAATAATTCTCATGGGCTTATTGGAAGAGTTCAATGAAGTTAAATAATACAGGTAGTGCACTAATGTATATAGTGTCTATGGGAAAGCAAACAGAAAATGATATATTAAGGCTCCACTGTAGCTCAGTGGTAGAGCACCTGCCTAGGATGCATGAAGCTGGGGTTCAGTCCCCATACTGCCAGAAAAATAAAAATAAAAATTATTTTCTAGGTTGGGAAAATGGTTCAGTGGACAAAAGTACTTGCTGAGTTCAAATTCACAGTCAGATGTGATGGTGTGTGTTCATAATCCTGGTGCTCTATAGAGAGAAGGGAGGCAGAGGCAGGGGAGTCCCTGGACGCTCACTGAGAAGCTACACTGTACTTGCTGTGGTGGATAGCATCAGACTAGGTATCAAAGAAGGTGGAGGGCGGGACCGACATTCAAAGACAATCTGTCCTCCACTCTTACAAACATGAACACTCTTGCACACACAATCTCTCACACTTTTGCACATGGGTAATTTTTTTTTGATCAACTCAACACAAGCTAGAAATATTTGAGAAGCAGAAACCTCTACTGAGAAAAATGCCTCTTGATTAATGGTTGATGTGGAATCTCCCAGTCCTTTAAGGAAGGTGCTACCCCCGGGAAGGTGGTCCTAAGATGTGTAACAAAGCAAACTGAGCAAACCAAGGGCAGAGCATCACTAAGCAGCACTCCTCCATGGCTTCTGCTTCAGTTCCTGCATCCAAGTTCCCGCCCTGACTTCCCTCAGCGATAGCGTATGACCTGGGTGGGAACTGTAATTGCTTTTGGTCATGGTGTTTTTACCACAGCACTAGAAATATTAACTAAGATACACCACAAAGAAAAGAAAGTGGCAAATGGAACTGATTGATATAAATTAATTGGGCTACAAAGGGATCAAACTTATGAGCCAGTCTTCCAAAACTTACTCTTTTGCACTTCAGAGGTGTCTGAAGGGATCGCACAGCTCTGCCGTTCATCAATTTTATGACTTCTCCCTCCTTGTCCATATTCCGCCAGCTCTACCACTAATAAATTCATTTTTGGATATTAAAGTCATCTTTCTGATTATGCTCTGTTCGCTCAGCATTTCCCCCAAGGCAGTGTTTTTCAAAGTGTTCTGTGAGACAATAACACAGATGGAAACCCTGCCAATTGCATAACATGTGGTCAAAGAAAGGCTGAGGAGTAGTGTACACAATCTCTCCTTTACCCAGCCATACAGCACTATGATACTTCCCTCTTGCTCAGTCACAAAACATGAGGTTCTACGGTAAAGATGCCAGCTTGTCTTTGTTTAATCTTATGTTTCACAGACTGGAAAATAGACTCTTTTTTTTGGCTTTCTCAACTACTTTCTTTTTTAATTGATTTTTATTGAGCTCTACATTTTTCTCTGCTCCCTTCCTACCTCTCCCCTCCCCTTCAACCCTCCCGCAAGGTCCCCATGCTCCCAATTTACTCAGGAGATCTTGTCTTTTTCTACTTACTTTTAAGCATCTTAATCTGTGTGTTATACGTAACTGTGGTAAAATTCATGTAACATCAAATTTGGCATCTTAATCATTTTAAATGTATAGCTCAGTCGCAGTAAGTACATACACACTGTTATGGAACCATCATCAACAACATGGCTTTAAGAATCTTTCCATCTTACAAAACTGGAACTCTCTACTTTTTAAATTCCAATTCTGCAGTCTCCCCTGTTTCACCCCTGGAAGTCACTGTCCTAGTCTCAATCTCTATGAATTGATTGGTCTAAGTTTTTGATAATAAATAGGGCCATCCATAATTTTTTATGTAACTGACCTGTTTCACTTAGAATAATAAACATATATAAGGATGTCTTACTTTTTATGTTTCAGTAATACTTCACTGTATGTAAAGGCAGTATTTTGTTTAGTTGAAAATATTGGATATCACGGTTGTTTCTATCTCCCAAGTATCACAAATAATACTGCCAAACACTTTTGTAAATGTATTTCTTTGAGGATTTTATTGGTATCTCAATAGATAGTAGATGGAATCTTGTGGTTTTAATTTGTATTTATTTAATAACACTAAATTAGTAGTCTTTTATGTGTTTTCTCATCATTTGAAATCAGGCTTTTGCTATTTTTAGATCATTTTGTTTTTTTGACCAAGTTATAGGAGTCCCTTGTATATTCTAGGAATTTGCCCTTTTATAGATATATGATTTGTAAATATTTAGCCCATTCTGTGAGTTTTCTTTTTGTTTATTCTGTGAGTTCCAGCCGCTGAGTTAGTTTTCTATTGCCTCATTTTTTTTATCAGTAGCCACATAGTTGCTGGGGACTGAACTTGGATCCTCTGGAAGAGCAGCGATACTTTTAACTTCTGTGTGTGTGTGTGTGTGTGTGTGTGTGTGAATATGTGTATGGGTGTTGGGGGAGGGTGCTTGTTCGTTTCTCTGCTGCCCAGACTCCGGAAATCATACAGAAACTATATTAATTAAATCACTATATTAATTAAATCACTATATTAATTAAATCACTATATTAATTAAATCACTATATTAATTAAATCACTGCTTAGTCAATCACTTAAGTATATTGCTCTTATATCTTTGGTTAACCCATTTCCAGTATTTTATATTTTACCATGAGACTCGTGGCCTATCGGCAAGATTCCAACTGGCGGCTTGCATCTTTTTCCTCTGGTGGCTCCATGTCTTCTCTCTGATTCCGTCTACTCTCTTTCTCTATCTTTTCCAGCCTGGCTATATTCTGTTAAACCATTGGCCAAAAGCAGCTTCTTTATTCATTAACTAATAAAGGCAACACATATACAGAAGGACTTCCCACACCATATGGGCATACATGTACGTTCCAAGGACAGCATATGAGTAGGTTCTCTTCTTTCACCCTGTGAGTTCTGGATATAAAACTCAAGTCAGGCTTGATAGAGCACCCTTCCTCTCTGAGTCATCCCATAGGCCTTTGTGGAACTTTATTTTTAAAACCTCACATGGTGTCCTTTAACATACCCAGAACCCCACACTGTGGAAGACCGTTTATAAACACTGCTGAAAGGCTCTACTCATTGTCGTGACTTTATTTGCTTTCCCACATCACCTGGAGAGTATTGCCTGTATCATTTTAACCTTTACAGTAAATCCCATTTACATTTATCTCAAGGGGTCATGCCCTCAACCATTCAAAGAGTACCATAGTTAAAGACAAGTTTATTTCTCTTGAATTTCACTAATTAGAAAGATAAACCCGAGTCCTATGTGTGTACTATATGACTCTGTCCTTCCTGATGAATGATTCAGAATGCGAAGTTTCTAATCTGTTAGAAATAGGGATAAGAACAAATTTATTGTCCTTAGAATAAGGCTATTTTCAGTTCCCTTTAGGGAGTGTTTTAGATTAAACATGAAAGATGTGCATTTCATTGTTCTTTGACAATGGTCTTTAAAGTTAAAGTATTAAACTTAAAACACATCATTTCTCCATTGTCAGAAAAGAGAAGAAACATGAAAATGATAAGATCCAATACTATCATCACTTTGTTTTATATTTGGTTTCTGACTCGCTAATTAACATGATGTGATAACTCTCATTGGAAAGGATGATGAAGGTATGAGTACTGAGTAAGGCATTTCTCAATAGGATGCCCAGGAACGATTGACGAGAATAATAAATGCACTTTTGTTCCCAATCTTCACTTTACAAAAATATAGCTGTTTCCTCTACCTGTGTAACATGTAAGAATTGACTCAGTGATAAGGGTAGAAGCCCACATTCAAATCACCAATACCTAACTGTTGAGAGACAACTTAGGATCTTTCTCTTTTTTCTTATTCAAGGTTGTGAAACAGATTTCCACCCAAAGATTTTAAGTATTCATCTGCTTAGTCTCAGCCCTTACAGAGAAGTTTACACTAACTCCTTATTGCATGCTTAGAGGTGGCATTGCAGCAGTCTCTTCTGCACTGCAGAAAACAGCTGCAGTCATTTCTCAAAGGCCTCAGCACCTACGCAGCACAGACTAGGGTGAAATTCTCCAAGTGGGGACTCTCAGCATGTTCGGTTGATATCTTCCTTACCAGTGGTTGGCTGTAGAAAGAACAGAAAAGAAATAGTTTCTCCAGAAGTCTTACTGCCTCAAGAGGGGACCTCAGTACTGAGCACATCCTAGAGCCAGCCCTATTTCTCTGCATGTACACTTGCATCTATGGGCAGCTCTGCTCTTGGTCAGTGGATCGGTTTCTTTTCTTGGTGTTGTGACAGAATACTTGATGGAACAACTGAATGGAAGATTTATTTTGGCCATAGTTTTAGCTCCTGCAAGGGTTAGCTTTTGGGCAAACTGACTCAGACAAGAGTTATCTGGGAAGTGGAAACCTCAGCTGAGAAAATGCCTCCATCAGATTAGCCTCTAGGCAAGCCTGTGGGACATAGTTCTTGACTAATGATTGATTGAGAGGGCTCATCCACTGTGGATGGACTCATTCCTTTTTTATTTTTTATTATTTATTTTTATACAGTCCTGAGCTATATAAAATGGCAAGCTGAGCAAGCCAAAGGGAGCTAACTAGTAAGCAGCCTTTTATCATGGCTTGTGCTTTAGTTTCTGGCTCCAGGATCCTTCCTAGAGCTCCTGCCTGTATTTACCTTCATGATGGAGTGTAAACTGTAAGTGGAAATAAACTCTTTCCTTCTCAAGTTGTGTTTGGCCATGGTGTTTATCACAGTAATAGAGAGCAAACCGGGAAACAAAATGGTGCCAGGATTATGAGTTATTACTTTGACAGACCTGGCCATGTTGTTTATTTGGAAGGGTTGTGAAAGTGCTCAGAACTTTGGTATGAATAAGCCATCTAGTGTTTAAAGCTCACTGGCTGTTCTGATGGAGCTTGAACAATAGGAAAGTTGAGAGAAGTGCAGATGATTGAAGTCTCACATGTAAAGTTGCAGGGGGAAGTCTGAGAGTCCCCTAAAGACTCTATCAGGGTGGTTTAGGTGACATATTTTGAATTAAGAATCTGTGGTTTCTTGTCAGTTTGGCCGAAGAATCAGTTGTGATTAACAAGCTGTGATATCAGAATTATTGAGGTGAAACCTTTGGAAAATGCTTCTTTAGGATCAGCATACGGGCAACCGAAGCTGTGATCCAGGGGAGGCTAAGGCTACATCTCAAGCTGGCAGCCAAACTTGGCAACATGGAAGAATAGTCCAGGTAGTAGTGTTTTTGGCAGCGTGAGAGCTGAAAGATTGAAGGGGTCATGAAAATAAGTTGTTGTTTGGCATTGTGAGAGGTGGTTGGAAAGGATGCAGGGTTACTTGTAGTAGAAACCTGGATTTAAGGGCTCATGGTAAAAAGCTGAGGCTTGGCAGCATGTGGCAGGTTGGGGTCCCCTCAGAGAGCTCAGGGGAGCTAATGGTGAAATGCAACCTCAGTTACCGTGGAATGAGAAAGTGTGTAATTTAGTTTTGGAGGCCACAGTTGAACACATTTAGATATTTTAAAGATAAAAATATTGTAAAGTATTGTAAGTTTTAAAGACTGTGGGACTTCTATTATACTATGTTTTATATTAGAATACTAATATAATCCTAGGGACAAATAGGAATGCAGTCAGAGGCTGCTTGTTCATTTTCTGGCTCCCCAGACCTGAAATAATCACACAGAAACTATATTAATTGCAATAATATTTGGCCAATGACTCTAGCGTATTCCTAGCTAGCTCTTATATCTTAACACATTTCTATTATTTTATATTTTACCACGATGTTCGTGGTTTACCGGTAAAGTTCTAGGGCATGTCTGTCTCCTTCGGTGGCTACGTGGCATATCTCTGACTCCGCCTACTCTCTCTATATAGCTCTTTCAGCCCGGCTTCCCTCTGTTAAGGCATTGGCTGAAAGCAGCTTCTTCATTAACCAATGACAATATAACATATTCATAGCATACATCACCTTCCACATCATTTCTCTTTTCTGTCTAAATAAAAAGGAAGGTTTTGACTTTAACAAAGCAAGATTACATATAACAGAACACTTATACAAGTTATAAAGCAAGAAATACAGTTACAACATTTATTTCTACTTTATCTTTTATCACAACTAAGGGAAACTATAACTATAGCTATCTATTCTTCAACTCCATCAAAGATTGCATAATGATACAATATAACCTAAATTAACAGGAAGTGCATTGTAAGTGACTTCCAAAACTCTAGAATTGTTCGAGACATCTTGCTGTCTGGACAGTCACCCATAGCTCTTCTGTAACTTTGGAGCATCCAATCTTCCACCTACAGACCTATAGTATCCAGCAGACTTTTCCATAAATCAGGAAATTTGAAGATCTGTTCTGCCTCGTTATGGCAAAGCCATCTGTTGCTTTCTTCTGTGTCCTGAAGAATGTCTGGCAGACTCTTTCATGAAGCAGTAACCCTGAAGGATGGTCTCACCTTTAGGCAAGTTCAGCGGTCATTTTTCTTTGGGTCCTGCATGTCCAGTTCACACAGCATAACATCAAGCAGTCCAGGCAAGAGCAGTTTCTTGCCCAAAAGGTTAACAAACTCCACAAGGAGCCTTGTCAATTCCATCATCCTCTTAAGTAGATTGGTGCTGCCAGGAGCAGATGTGTCTGTTGTTGAGAAAAGTCCTAATTTCTTTGACATTTAAATGCCATGTTCCATAGGTCTTTGAAAACTTTGAAGATTATTGATCTAACTGAAATATATCTCTTTATATCAAGAAAACCTAACTAATATGACTACAAACTTGACTATTACAACTGAGTATCTATTTAACCTGTATTTCTTAATATATATTACATTTTTAAATGAGCTTCACAAACACAATATCTTAATCAAGAGCATAAATATAAATATAACAAAATTGACCTTAAATTTGTATCAATAGACCAAGATCTATACCAATGCAAAGTATTCACCTCTATAGTATAGTCCCCTTGAAATGTAAACAAACAACATGTCCAGGTCTGTCAGAGGTCTCTCTGACTCTACTTACTCTCTCTCTCTCTATCTCTTTCAGCCTGGCTTTACTTGGTTAAGCCATTTGCCAAAAGCAGCTTCTTTATTAACCAATGGTAATAAAACATATTCACAACATACATCACCTCCCACACCACAAGAAGAAAAAGGTTATAGGTTAATAGTGCTATATTTGCGTATTGGCAAAGGATCAACTGTACTTAGCAGTTTTTTTAATTTTGTTTTTGTTTTTTGTCAACCTGATGTAAACTAAGGTCATTTAGGAAGAGGGAACGTCTACTTAGAAAATGCCCCCATCAAATTATCCTGGAGGCAAGTCTGTAGGACATTTTTTTAAATTAGTGATTGATGTGTGAGGGCCTAGATTGATATGCGAGAACCCAGGTTATTGGAGACACTACCACCTCTAGGCTGAGCAACCCATAGGGATCAAGTCAGTGATCAGCATTCCTCCATGACCTCTACTTCAGTTCTTTCTTTGACTTCCCTTTATCATAGATAATAATCTGTAAGGTGAGATAAACATGTTCATCCCACTAGTTACTTTAAGTTATGAAAAGCAAACTAAGACAGAAATTATAGCTCAGTAACATTTTAAAAATAAGTGTGTGTATGTGTTCTTATGTGTGCGTGTATATGTGCGTGCATGTGTGTGTGTGTTCATGCAGAAGCCAAAGGTTGACATCAGATGCCTTCTTTAATTGCTCTCTATTTGAGTTTTAAGCCAGGATCTCACATTGAACCTGTATCTCACTGATTTGACTCGTTTGTCCCTGCTTGTTTCTGCTTCTATGGTACTAAAATGAATAAATGTATGCAAGAGTGCTTGTCTTTTTACATGGATGCTGGAGATCCAATTTAAGATCCTATGCTTGCCAGGAAGTACTCTGTTCATTGAGTCATATTCCTAACATGGCTAAGTAACATTTATTTTACAATAATAACTAAACCAATTCTATGTCTAAAATATTGCATGTTCTCACATTCATGGAAGCTTGAACAAGTTGATTCCATGATCGAGAGGATAGAATAATGGTTATCAGTGGCTGGGAAGGGAAAAACTGGAGGGGTGGAGAGAGGATGGGTGGTCAGGGGAGGGCTGCAGTTGTTCAGGAAGAGGATCTTATAACACTCCACAGCACAGCAGGATACTAGTTAACCATAAAGAATTGAATATTTCCAAGTAACTAGCAGAGAGGATTTTTGAATCTTCCCGACTTTAAGAATTAAAAGAGCATTTTAGGTGATTATTCTCCATAAATACACATTATGGTTACATATTAGTTAAAGATTTAAAACAAGGGTTTGGAATATAACTCAGTGATATAGTGCTTACCTAGCATGCCTAAGCCTCTTGGTTCAGTCTTGAATACTGAATGAGGAATAATAAATATGAGCACTTATATATTATTATATACAAACTATGTTCTTCCTCTATAGTAAGAACTTTTCAATGTACAATAACCTTGGCTACACCTGCTGTTTAATTTCCTGCTGCAGGATAAACTCTGCTGCAAGCAAATGCTTTCCTAGGAAACTGCTGAGGTGGGAAGGCCGTGTAGAGGGAGGGGCTTGCTGGGCGAGTGAAGCCTGACATCTATGTCCCTAGGGCTACAGATTAAGAACACCTGCAGTCCTCTGGGCTATTACCTGAAGTATCGAAGCAGAACTTTCCCCTGCTGTTTTGTGAGCCTGAATGTGGGGCTCTGACAAAATCCCAAGGAGTCACCTTTACAGTAGCGAACTGACTAATCCATTCAAGCGCGGTACTAGAATTGGCAGGAGGAACTTAGAGAGCTCACAGGACTTAACTAAAGTAGTTACCTTAGGCTCCTGTTGATGAGATCAGTGTGACAGGATTAGGTTCATCTCTTATTTCCCAGCAGGACTTGAAGACATTTGCCTGAGTTCACTGCAGCTGCTCTTGATTTATAGTTTCTTCTCTACCCAAACATAAATCTGAGATCATCCACACGCAGATCTTGGGCTCTGCTTCATGAGGTTTCCCAGTAGAGAATCACTACTATGTTCTTAGGTACAGAAGACTTCACTGAAAGATATTGATACGACACTGTCTGTCTGTCTGCCCAGGATCGTCCATATTCACACCCATCTATAAAGGGGTGGTCATTTGCACAATGTAGCTTCCATAAAAGATGAGAAAGCACAGTCCTTATTCTCCAAATAAGATATTTAAAGAGAATGCCAAAACTAGGCATGATGGAGTTGGCTTACATGAGCCACAAACCCTGAAATTCAGGGCAATATCTTATAAAAGACCCAGGTAATCTCTTAAAAATTGGAATCCCCCTATTCTCTTTCTTCTTTCTTTTCTCCTCTTTCCTTCCATTCCTCTCCATTCCCTGCCACCAGAGGAGTTGTTCAGGTCAAAGCAGTGTGAGTTTCTGGTAATACAGGCTGTTTTTGTGCATGGGTGGGGACTTTAGTGGCAGATATGATGATACCTTTCTGCTGGGGTTCAATGTGATAAGAGAGGTTGGTAGGAGGATATTCTGAAAAAAAAGGAAAAATTACCAGAGTCTTGGGGGCAATATGAATATGATGCTCAGAAAAGAACGAAGCAAACTGGCTGGACTAAGCCAGTGGCACACAGGGGAAGAGTGCTGGAAATTCCCACACTGTGGTTTGGATGTGATTGTCAATACAAAGTCGTGCTGAAATTTTGTTGCCAATATGATGGTGTTGGGAGGTGGGGCCTTTAATACCCATCAATTTCTTTCTCCTGAGACTGGGTTAATTCTAGCAAAAGTGGATTGGTTCTTCTGGAGTGGGTTGTTAAAAGCAGGTCAGCTCCATCCCCCTCCTTATACAGGCATCTCCTTGCCCTTCTGCTTTCCCCTCTGCTGTTGTTTAACACAGCATGGGGATCTTGCCAGCTAGAGCTTCCAATCTTGAACTTCGAAGCCTTTCAAAGTATGAGGCAGAAGATTCCACCTGTCCTTATAGATTGCCCAGTATTATATACTTTGTGACAGCAACACAAAACAGACCAAGGTATGTTATAGGTAATATGTGGGAGGTGACAGAGAGAAAATTGTCTCCCTACAAGCAGGAGAAATTTGGAAAGTGTTATTTGATCAGAAAACTTGTGAATGAATGAATTTACTCATTAATTTTTTTAGAAATTAGGAGTGTTTTTTTTATTTTATGTATGTTTATTTGCCTGTGTGTGTATACAGTGCCCATGGAGGCTGGAGGAGGGTGTCAGATTCTATGGAACCAGAGCTACAGATGGTTATGGGCCACCATGTGGGTGCTGAGAACAGAATTTAGGTCTTCAACTAGAACAGCCTGTATGCTTAGCTGCTGAACCTTCCCTTCAGTCCCATGAGAAGTGTTTTAGATGATAGAGTGTAGCTGGGGAGGCTGCTTTCATAGTCCTGGGGAAATAAATGTACTTGGGTAAAGTGATTTCTCGTTGTGTCAGTGAGAAATCATAACACTTATGCTATGGAACCATTATGATTTTACTAAAATATCACCCATTTACTCTTTGTGCAAACTCTTTGGTTTGTGCTCTTGTAAATACCCCACTGCACTGATGCGAATAATTGTCGATGTGCAGCATACCATGGTGTGTTATTATTGACTGGTGCAAACTGGATCCAACTAGAGAAACTGCAGAGATTATGCTTCAACTGCTAAATTCCACTACCTCTGAAATGATAAAAGCACTTCTATAAAGAAATAGAGAAAGTATATGGGAAAATCTAGACTCCATGCCAAGAGAGATAGATACCAGTGACATGTTTTAGATAGCTTTGAGAAGTCTATTTCATATAACATATCATTGTTGAGTTAGAGACAGCTAAGAGAATTTTTTAAAAGGACTGGTGGAAGATACATTGTGAAATTTCAAAACATGCCTTTAAGAGAGTAGTAATACTAGTAATAATAATATGCCTATCAGGTTGCCTCTCAAATGATAAGAGTTAGTATTTCACAGAAATATTTCGTGTTTTGAATTGTTGGTGTATAAAATGTGCCATTTGGTATTAGAGGTGCCAATGGTTGATTGGCAACTCAACAGCATACCTGAAATCTCTAGAATAAAAGAAGGAAGCACACCTAAGAGGAAAAGATGACAAGAAATCAAACTGAGGACTGAAATCAATAAACTAGAAAGAAAACAAAAAGACTCAATGAAACAAAGAGTTAGCAAATGTTGGAGAAAATCAAGATAGTCAAACCCTTATTCAAACTAACTAAAAGAAATGGAGATAATATCCAAATTAACAAAATCAGAAACAAAAGGGGGATATAACAACAGACACTGAGGAAATCCAGAGAATTGTAATGACATACTTAATAGTTGCAAACTAAATTCAAGAACACATCAAAGAGGTCAAGTAGGATTCATTGCAGAGATGCAGTAATGATTTATTGAAAATCAATAAATACAATATACCATAAAAACAAATTGAACAAAAAACCCCACATGATTATATCATTAGATGTAAAAAAGGCCTTTGACAAAGTCTAACACCCTGTCATGATAAAAAGTCTTAAAGGGAGTAGGAATACAAGTGACATACCTCAACATAATAAAAGCAATTTACAATAAGCCTATAGCCAACATCATATTAAATGGAGAGAAACTCAAAGCTTTATCACTAGAATCAGGAACAAGACAAGGTTGTTTATTCTATCCATCCATATTCAATATAGTTCTTAAAGTCTTAGAGCAAGAAGACAGCCAAAGGAGATTAAGAGGATACAAATTCAAAAGGAAGAAGATAAACTATTGTTATTTGTAAATGATATGGTCATATATAGAAGTGACCCTAAATATTCCACCAGAGAACTCCTACAGATGATAAACACTTTTAATAAAGTACCTGGATACACAATTAACTCACAAAAATTAGTAGCTCACCTATCTACAAATGACAAAGGGACAGAGAAATAAATCAGGAAAACAACACTGTTCAATAGCCTCATATAATATAAAATATCTTGGAGTATCTCTAACCAAGCAAGTGAAAGACTTGTATGATAAAACATTCAAAACTTTGATAAAAGAAAAGTGAAGAAGATATCAGAAGATGGAAAGATCTTCCATGTTCATGGATCAGTAGAATTAACAATAAAAGTGGCCATGCTACTAAATGCAATTTACAGATTAAATACAATCCACATCACAGTTCTAACACAATTCTCCACAGGATTTGAAAGGACAATTCTCAGCTTCATGGAAAAACAAAACCCAGGATAATTAAACAATCCAAAACAATAAAGGAACAGTTGGAGGTTATCGCCATTTTTGATTTTAAGTTGTATTATAGAACTATATAGTAATAAAAACCACATGGTATTGGTATAAAAAGAGACATGTTGTTCAATGGAATTGAGTTGAAGTCCCTGACATAAATTCACAAATCTATTGACACCTAATATTTTTTTTTTATAAAGAACCCATAAGTACACACTGGGAAGACAGAATATTCAACAAATGGTGCTGGTCAAACTGAATGTCTGCATACAGAAATTTGCAAATAGATCAATACTTATCACCCTGAACAAAACTCAAGTCCAAGTGGATCAAAGACCTCAACATAAAATCAGACACAGCAAACCTTATAGAAGAGAAAGTAGGGAATATCCTTGAACACATTGGCCAAGGACAACACTCAAACACCTCATTGAACATAGTTGAGCTGTTGCCTTCATGGATGGATACTTAGCTGTACATTCTAGTCTCTTTGGTATGGAAAGGTACTCTACAAGCTAATGAAAGAGAAACATGGCCACCAGTCAAGCCATAAAAACTTAGGAGTACTATAATTAGTCTTTTTTTTGTAAAATATGCTAGAGCAATGGTAGCACAGAACTTGTGGGAGTAGCCACTTAATGTCTGATTTGACTTACGGCCCACTCCACAAGAAAGAATCTATACCCAACTACTTGGGTGATCAAGAACCAGAGGTTAGATAGCCCAGAGATCTAGGGTAAAGCCAAACACTCTGGGTCTAAAAAAGTATGAATACAATGTATTCTGCTATACTCATAGATCAGTGTCTTATATGGTCATCATCAGAGAGGCTTTCTTTGGCAGTAGATGGGAACAGATGCAGAGACCCACAGCCAGACCTTATGTGGATGGAAAGTCTACATTTAAGGCTTCCATCAAATATCTCCCTTCTTAGCTCAGGGAATACTGTGGAAAATGAAACAGAGAGATTTTCTTTTATTTATTTTATATTATTTTTATTAATTTTTTATTATTAAACTACTTTTATTTTTATTATTAAAAATTTCTACCTCCTCCCCATCTCCCATTTCCCTCCCCCTTTCGAAAGTCCCCTCCCCCTCTCTTGCCAGTCCAAGGAGCAGTCAGTGTTCCCTGCCCTGCAGGAAGTCCAAGGTCCAACTCACTCCATCTGGGACCAGGAAGGTGCGCATCTAAACAGACTAGGCTCCCCAAAAGCCAGTACATGCGGTAGGATCAAAACCCAGTGCCATTGTTCTTGGCTTCTCAGTCAGCCTTCATTGTCCAACACGTTCAGAGAATCTGGTTTGATCCCATGTTTTTTCAGTCCAGGTCGCGCTGGCCTTGGTGAGCTCCCATTAGACCAGCCCCGCAATCTCAGTGGGTGGGCGCCCTCTTCTGGGTCCTGACTTCCTTGCTCATGTTCTCCCTCCTTTAGCTCCTCATTTGGGCTTTGGGAGCTCAGTCCTGCACTCCAGTGTGGGTCTCTGTCTCTAGTTCCATCCATCTCCAGATGAAGCTTCTATGGTGATATACAAGATATTCATCAGTATGGCTATAGGAAAGGGCCATTTCAGGCTCCCTCTCCTCAGTTGCCCAAGGAACTAGCTGTGGACATCTCCATGGATACCTGGAGCTACAGTATTGAAAACAGCTTGGTATTTGCATAAAAACAGAGAGGTCAACCAATGGAATCGAATAGAAGACCCGGATATTAACCCACAAACTTATGAACACCTGGTTTTCGACAAAGGAGCTAAAAGCACACAATGGAAGATAGAAAGCATCTTCAATAAATGGTGCTGGCATAACTGGATGTCAACCTGTAGAAGAATGAAAATAGATCCATATCTATCACCATGCATAAAACTCAAGTCCAAATGGGTTAAAGACCTCAATATTAATCTGAACACACTGAACCTGATAGAAGAGAAAGTGGGAAGTACTCTACAACACATGGGCACAGGAGAACACTTCTTATGTACAACCCCAGTAGCACAGGCATTAAGGGCAACATTGAATAAATGGGACCTCCTGAAACTGAGAAGCTTCTGTAAAGCAAAGGACACTGTCATTAAGACAAAAGGGCTACCTACTGTCTGGGAGAAGATCTTCACCAACCCCACAACAGACAAAGGTCTTATTTGATCTCCAAAATATATAAAGAACTCAAGAAACTAGACTTTAAAATGCTAATTAACCCAATTAAAAATGGGGCACTGAACTGAACAGAGAATTCTCAAAAGAAGAAGTTCAAATGGCCAAAAGACACTTAAGGTTATGCTCAACCTCCTTAGTGATCAGGGAAATGCAAATCAAAACAACGTTGAAATACCATCTTACACCTGTCAGAATGGCTAAAGTAAAAACCACTAATGATAGCCTTTGCTGGAGAGGATATGGAGTAAGGGGTACACTCATCCATTGCTGGTGGGAATGCAAACTTTGCAATCACTTTGGAAATAAGTGTGGCAGTTTCTCAGGAAATTTGGAATCAACCTACCCCAGGATCCAGCAATACCACTCCTGGGAATATACCCAAGAGATGCCCTATCATACTACAAAAGCATTTGTTCAACTATGTTCATAGCAGCATTATTTGTAATAGCCAGAACCTGGAAACAACCTAGATGTCCTTCAATGGAAGAATGGATACAAAAAGTGTAGAATATATACACATTAGAGTACTACTCAGCGGTAAAAAACAATGACATCTTGAACTTTGCATGCAAATGGATGGAAATAGAAAACACTATTCTGAGTGAGGTAACCCAGACCCAAAAGGATGAATTTGGTATGTACTCACTCATCAGTGGATTCTAGACATAAATAAAGGTCAGTGAGCCTATATTTCCAGATCCTAGAGAAGCTAAATAAGGTGAACCCAAAGGAAGACATATAGTTATCCTCCTGGATATTGGAAGTAGACTAGATTGCCAGGCAAAAACTGGGATCTTGGGGGTAGGGGTGGGGTGGCGGTAAGGGGTGATGGGGAGATGTGGATTGAAAAGTAAGGAGGGGAGGATGGGGAGACCCTGGGGGAATCGGATGATTGGGATGGAGGAAAGGTAGATAGGGGTACAAGAAAGAAGATATTCTAATTAAGGAAGCCATTTTAGGGTTAGCAAGAGACTTCACTCTAGAGGGGGTCCCAGGTATCCATGGAGATGTCCAGAGATATTTTAAAAGCCAGAGGGATGGAGGAAACCAGGAGAACAAGTTCCTCTGAATCAACTAAGTAAGGTGCATACGAGTTCACAGAGATTGAAGCAGCAAGCTCAGGGCCTACATGAGTCTACATCTACATCATGACTTCTGCATATATGATATAGTTATTGGTTTAGTGTTTTTATAGGACTCCTGACTGTGAGAAAAAGTGAGTCTATGACTCTTATGCTTGTTCTTGGGACTCTTTTCCTCCTTTTGGGTTGCTGTGTTCAACTTCAAAATGATAGCTTTTGCTGTATTTTGTAATGTTTGGTTGTTATCTCTTAGAAGCTTTTTCCTTTCTAATGAGAGAAAGGAAGGGTTTGTATCTTAAGAGGGTGGGAAGTGGGAAAGAACTGGGATGACTAGAGGGTGAAGAAACTATAATCAGGATATACTGCATGAGAAAAGAATCTACTTAAAAAAAGAGCACACTTGAATGCATTGGCACAGGAAACTACTTCCTAAATGTAACTCCAGTAGCACAGACACTGAGAGAAACAATTAATAAATGGGACCTCCTGAAACTGAAAAGCTTTTGTAAAGCAAAGGACACGGTCAACAAGACAAAATGACAGCCTACAAAATGGTAAAGATCTTCACTAACCCCACAACAGACAGATGTCTGATCTCCAAAATATACAAAGAACTTAAAAAATTGGTTATCAAAAGAACACACAATCCAATAAAAAATGGAGTACAGAACTAAACAGAGATCTCTCAAGAGAGAAATCTAAAATGGCTGAAAGACACTTAAGGAAATGCTCAACATCCTTAACCATCAGAGAAATGCAAATCAAAACTATGAGATTTCATATTATACCTGTAAGAATGGCCAAAATCAAAAACACTGATGACAACTTATGCTGGAGAGGATGTAGGGTAAAGGGAACACTCCTGCATTTCTGGTGGGAATGCAAGCTGGTACAGCCCCTTTGGATAGATATCAGTGTGGCGATTTCTCAGAAAATTAAGAAACAACCTTCTTCAAGACCCAGCAAAAGAAGTGATAAAGCAGGAACCTGACATCTTCTTCTGACTGAGATATAAACATTTATGACTAGAAACTATCAAGTTCATTTTTGCTTTGCTTGAGTTGTTGACTTCCAGTTTCTATGAGTAGAGTTCTATTGTTATTTTATGCCTCTAAGCTTGGGTAATATTATGGTTTAAAAATGTAACACTCACCACAAATTCACCTTTTAAGTGCTTGCTGTTGGCTGGAGGCACCATGTTAGAAGACTATAGAGTCTTTAGTAAGTTGGGTGTTGCTGGTAGAAGTAGTCCACTAGAGGTGGGCCTTAGAAGGGTATAAACCTCCTTGCCTTACTCTTGCTTCTTCCTGGCCCACTACAATGTAAACAACCAGCGTGCTACTCTCCCACTGCCACATATATCATATCCTCTACCATGCCATTCCTTCTATAATGCCATCCCTTTCATAATGTATTGGAATCTTTTTGATACTGTGAGACCAAATAAGCCCTTTATCTCTTAAGTTATATCTGTCTGGTATTTTGGTTACATCAATGACAGGGTAACTAACACAGATGGTTTGTTATATGGCAAGAATCACCAGAAAATATATTCATGATCAATGTGTTCACTGATAAGATTTTTTAAAAATATATTTTCATTTTAGTGCTCAGTGAAGAGAGGCCAGGTAACATTTTTCAGAATTCGTTAACTAGAGTTCTCCCAAACAATTCTTACTCATGCACCTTACATACATTCAAAAATGTGTATTGTCCACACACTATTACACATACATACAGAAGCAGGCCTACAGACACACAGACACACATAGAAAGACACACACACACACACACACACACACTTGAATTGGTGATAATGGAAATTTGACAGACCCATCTGACACCTGCAAACTGGTAAATAAGGAAGGTATATGGTATGGCTTAAGTCTGCCTCTAGAGGCCTAGTAACCAGAGGATAGCGGTGGCTGGAAAGTTCCACATGTCCAAGAGCAGAACTTTGAATGACAAAAATATAATGGAACTATTTCTCAGCTAGTCATTTATTCCAAAGTAGGTACTGAGAGTCACTAGGAGGTGCTGGGCACAAGATTAGGTAGTTAGCAAACAGCTAGCTTGGGTTCTGAATGCTTGGGTGATTATAGGCCAGGGCAAGAGACAGGCTTTAATCAAATAATCCATCACATACACAAAGCCTAACAACGGGGTGTATCAAATGAAGGAAATTATTGCATTGATCTGAGAGCAAGGATCACATTGATTGCTATCAAGAAAATTTATGAAATGGCAGTTGAGTTAAAAGTTGAAGGACAGGCAATTGCATTTAGCTGCACTTAGGTTTTCTTTTTGCATATTATATAGGTTTTTCATAATTCACTTTCTTTGACTAAATCATATACTTCTCTTAGCCAGAAAAATGTGCTTTCTATTTCACTTGAATAACTCGTCAGAGTCGTAGTGAGGCTGAGCCTTCTGTAAATGACTTAGAGGCATATAATGGACTTAAGGTAATTTAACTCAGATCTCCATTTTTGCAGTTGGTTTTCAATGCTGCTTTTATTTCATTCACCTCTAGGGTTTAGTGAGGATGCTGTGTCAGGGGCACAAAGGGATTCTAATGAGTGTGAGACCTCTGGGCCTGGACTCTCATCTGTGGTAGTAGACTCAGCAAGTGTTGGTAGAAGCTGTTTGTTCATTTTCTGGCTGTCCAGATCTGAAATAATCACACAGAAACTATATTATTTACAATACTATTTGGCCAATAGCTTAAGTGTATTTTTAACTAGCTCTTATACTCGAAACTAACCCCTCTCTATTAATCTGTGTATCGCCATGAGGTCGTGGTCTACCAACAAAGTTCTAGTAGGCTCCTGTGGGGGCATCTGACTCCTGCAGCAGCTATATGGCTTCTCACTGACTCTGCCTACTTTCTCCCAGCATTCAATTTAGTTTTCCTGCTTAGCTCTATTCTGCCCTATTACAAGCCAAAGCAGCTTCTTTATTTACTTACCAATAAAAGCAACACAAATATGGAAGGACTTCCCACAAAATTTTCCCTTTTCTGTTCAAATGAAAAGGAAGGTTTTAACTTTAACATAGTAAAATTACATTAACAAAACAGGTATCAAGCAAGAGTTACAGTTACGATATTGATATCTACTATATCTTTTATTATAACTAAGAAAAACTGTAATTATAACTATCTATTCTCAACTCTATCAAACATCACAGAAGGATATAAGTTACCTAAGTAAACAGCAAGTGCATTGTAAGCAACTTCCAAAACTCTAGAATTGTCAGAAACATCTCACTGCCTGGACAGTCACCCAAAGTTCTTCTGTAACATTGGGACACCTAATCTTTCACCTATAGGCTCATAGTATACAGTAGACTTTTCAGTGAATCAGGAAATTTGAAAATCTGTTCTGCCTTGTAATGGCAAAGTCCATCAGTTGCTTTCTTCTGTGTCCTGCAGAATATCTGGCAGATTCATTCATGAAGTAGGAACCCTAAAGGATGGTTTCACCTTTAGGCAAGTTCAGTAGTCATTTTTCTGTGGGTCCTGCTTGTTCAGTTCACACAGCATAACACCAAGCAGTCCAGGCAAGAGCAGTTTCTTGCCCAAATGGCTAACAAACTCCATAAGGAGCCTCTTCAATGCCCTTTATTCTCTCAAAGTAGATTGATGCTGCCAGGAGCAGATGTACCTCATTGTCATGAAAAGTCTTAAGTTCTTAAAACATTTTAAATGTCATATTACATAGGTCTTTGAAGGGTTTGAAGAATATCTGTCCATCTGAAATATATCTGTGTACATCTCGAAAACCTAACTAACATGACTACAAGCATGACTGTTATAGATGACTATATATTAACAGTACTTTAAACTATACATTACATTTTTAGATGAGCTGCAAAAATGCAATACTTTAATCAAGAGCATAAATATAACAAAATTGACCTTAAATTTGTATCAATAGACCATGATCTACACCAATGCAAAGTATTCATCTCTATAGTATAGTCCCCTTTAAATGTAAACAAACATTTATAAACAATATTTGGGGAATCTGGCATAGTTCTTTCCAAACCTCCTCCTGCTTTTTGTTGGGTGAAATATTTTCTTATTGGAGGTAGACCTTTTGGTGGGTGTTGATTTTTCAAACCACATAGTCTGGAAGGAATCCATAGGTTCTCACCCTTTATGGAAATATAAGCAGAACCTCTTTTCCAAAGCAACATATCCTTAGACCCAAATTTTGAAGTCAAGATCCCTTTAAAGTATTTATGTTGGTTTAGCTTAGCAGTCCCCAGAATCAAATGTCTCTCTGCAGTCAAAAAATTCAAAGAAAACACAATAATATACATAATACAGATTCCTGTGTACTTTCTGTCTATACGTGGCTTATTTTTCTGTATTCCTTTAATCTATCACTGTTTGTACTCTGTCTTTTTATTCATTTTATTATTTTTCTTCTCTCTCCCAAGACCACATACATTTATCCAACACTGTGACCCATTTAGAGATCTTTTTTAAAAATCTGAATCTGTTTTTATTGCATAGCTGTTTTTGACCAGGAGTGCTTTTAAAATTATAAGCAGCTTGGTCACAGTGGCCCTGGATGCTGGCTCCACCTCTCTCAGGCTTTCAATATGGCAGAGGTAGTTCACTGCCTGCTCTGGGACTGCTGGGTGGGAGTCGCCCTCACTACCTCAACTCTGATAGCACCATGCAGCATGAGTTAGATGTAGTTTCTCAGTTTGAGGTTCCTTCTTCCAAGCCGTCAAGTTGACAAAAGCCAACCAGTCTACTGTGCAACCAAGGCTGACCTGGAACGCACAATCCTCTTACTTCAGTCTCCCAAGTGATTAGACTACAGCTGTGTGCCACCACACCCAGTTCTGAATTTATTTGACTAATAATGGAAAGAATATGATAGAGAGGAGGATTAAAATGTCCTAAGATTATCTAAATATTTTTAAAAAATTGTTATATAAAAATTAACATTTAATGAATTTGTATCAACAATGGAGACGTTCTCAGGTCCAAAAGCAGAGGACCTGGTGAAACACAGAATGGGTGTGGGAGAAGATGGCCAGCAGAAGAAGAAGCAGTGAGGCAGACCATAACGATCTCTCTAGAGTAGCCTAACACTGGCATTCATTCCAGTAGGGCTTTTTAAGAGCAGATGTTCTATGATGAACATCCGTCTAAAACTACTTTTTGATAGATGGCTTTATTTCTTTTGGAAGACTTATCAGTTGTGATATTGTGTCTCTTAGATGCTTGCTGAAGAACATTCATTAATCTTTCTGTCAGAAACTTAGCTATCTACAGCTTGGGCAGTGGTTAAGATAGCCAGGATAACAGCAGATGTGATATATTGATATTGGGGACCAACAGATGCTGTGAAAGGGCGTGTCTTCTGGAAGATGTACTGATCCATACCAGGGACAAGGAGAAAGCTCCATTTCTCTATAGTGCTGCGGGCTACATTAGAGCCATTTCTTTCCTCTGAAGTTAATCCATCATCCTGATCATTTTCTTGTCAGGGAAGAACAGTCATATCAGAGATTTGGGAAAGGATGCTTTAGATATGAAATGTGCCTGTGAGGCTGTAACCCATGGTGACATGTCTTGAGAAATGGTGCAAACACTTACAAAATAGTGTTTTTCTTTAGATGAACTTGAAGAAAACTTAATGTTTTATACTTGGGCCAAATAAGAAAGTGTTTTTATTTTGTGATGCTGGAGATTGAACCCAGGGCTCTGTGTGCTTCATATAAGTACTCTACCTTTGGATACAGTACAGACCAAACTTAATTTTAAACCTGTCTGATTAATTGGTGACAGCTCTGTAAACACAGGAAATAAATGACAATCAGGTCCAGTCAAAAGTTAACTAGGATTCAGAGAAAATTCCTCATGTATATTGATATCCATGTTATATTTAATCTTATCTCAGGTTATAATATACAGATTAAAAGAAAAAAATAATTAAATGGAAAATCCTAAAAATTTCAGGTGTTTACTTTTAGTGAGACAAAAGTTTTCATGCTTTAAATAATCAGCATGCTTGGTATACAACTATTTTGTAAATTTCATGCAAGGTTCATGATTTATCTGCCAAATCAATTTATTAGACAAAATTGACAATCCAAATGAAATAAAATAAATTTAGACTTGCAAAGAAAAAAAGTTAACTAGGAGAAAACCTTGAATGAGAGCTTCACACTTGGAATTGAGACAACTGATGGTGGATGGACTTGGAAGTCTGACACTAATTCAGTCACACATCTGTGACTAAGTTAAGATGAGTTGATATCAGGCCTGGGGAAGGTAGCTCAGTGGTACAATGTTTGCCTAGTATGTGGAAGGGCTTGGTCAGCATGGCTCTCACCTCCTTAATTTAGCCTTTAATTTTAAATACCAAGTGGGGTTCTCTTTTTTTGGTAGTTTCAAAAGCTGAGTGAATGGAGTATCATAGAGGTAGAGAAAGGAGATAAATTGATTTTTGTGTGTATCATCTTGGACCATTGCTAGATGATTGTTCATATGACCCAGACTTTGAAAAAAACCTATAAGGTATCCACATTGTCAACAGCTTGGAGCCACTTCTTCATCCAGTCTGTTACACCTCTTCATTTTTGTGCTGACGGCTTTTACTTTGGGCTGCTTGGAGGATTTTTTTATACAGTGTAAAGCATACAGACTTTACACTGTATAAAAATACAGATAGTGTAACCCAGACACAGAAAGACAATTATCACATGTACTCACTCATAGGTGTTTTTTAAACATAAAGCAAAGAAAGCCAGCCTGCAAACCACAATCTCAGAGAACTTAGAGAACAATGTGGACACTAAGAGAGACTTACATAGATCTAATCTACATGGGAAGAAGAAAGTAGAAAAAGACAAGATCTCCCTGGTAAATTGGGAGCATGGGGGCCTTGGGGAAGGGTTGAATGGGGGAAGGGAGAGGCAGGGAGGGGAGCAGAGAAAAATATAGAGCTCAATAAATATCAATAAAAATGTAAAATAAAATACAGATATTGCATAGACAGAATGCCTTCTTCCAAAGCAGAAAGAAAGATTGTTTGGTGGACAAGAAATCTTTAGAATATAGTAGACCTTGTCAGATGCAATAGGGTCTTAAATTAGTGAAGTAAAAAGGAAGAAAAAGAGGAAGTATTTACTCAGAGATATCCTCCATTTCTTTTCTATAAACTTGGTTCTCTAAGGCATCAAAATCTAAAAACTAATCAATTTAGACAACATCTAAGGGCTTTGTTCCTCTCGGTTAGATTTAGGTAATGAGACACCTGGGCTAGACATTGTCGGCACGGCAGAGTGAGGTCAGGGTTTGTATGGTTTTGCTGTGACTTACAGTCGTCACTCTCGTTCACAGTAGCTTTCTGTAAGCAGCTTCCTTCATGGGTTAAACATTCCTCAGCATACCGACTCATTGGATATGGATATGTAGAAGTAATAATGGGTTCTCCCTGTCTCTTTATGATGTTGACATATTTAGTCACTTGTTCACCATTATCCTAGTTGAAGTGTGGCATCTGTTTCTGGCCAGGAGCTCATTTATACCCTATTGACACGATAGTACAAAGGTGGAAGGCACTTCAGTTGGTAAGTTAATGACGGGGCAAAGGGGACAATGTAGCTACTGTCTAGTAAGGCGAATGAGGGCTGCTGCCAGAATCTCTAGGTCTGGGGGAGGTGAATGGAGGAAGCAAATATGACTGTCAAGGTAGTGTCTGAGGTACAGACGATTAAAATACAAGATTGGCATCCAGGAGAGAAACTAGGAATAGATATATAACTGTACTTTTCTATGCAAGGAGAATTCTAATGACCCTCATAACAAAAATAACTAAGGGAGATTCTACAGAGGCTTTACTAAGTCAAAGCTCATAGAGTCCAGACATGAACAAGCAAGGTTGTTACTCAAAGGTTTACAGAGTCTAAATGAAAGTAATTAAAATATTTACTGTGTTGCTCAAATGCTATAAAGCTGTCTAACACACACTATACCTTCTCAATTTTTCTTCCATGTGTTATTTCCTTGCATCCTATAGCTTCTACCCTTTCTACCCATCTTTCTGTTCCTTATTCTGAAAAGGGAGGTGCAGACGAAATTGGCGAGAAGCATCAGTTTTCTAGATATATCCTAAATGTAGAACCAACGGAAAATGCTTACAGACACAGCGGGGTATATGTGAAAAAGAAGACTGAGACATTATCAATGGATGAGAAATGAGGAATGGAAGCAGGAATATATAAATATCCCAACCCTTCTGACTTTGGTGAGTCCTGATAACTTCCTCTTGACCGTATGCCTCTGTGTGTGTGTGTGTGTGTGTGTGTGTGTTGTGTATGTGTGTATGGGGTATGTGTGGGTGGTGTATATGTACACATACACATAGTAGGCAATCAGGCAGGAACACGATTGCAATTTGTAATGAATCCATTGAAAGACCAAAACTTCAAAGTATCACTAGCAGGTCTTGATTTAGAGTCAATACTTTCATCGACCAGTAGGCTATGATAGTGACTTCTCTTAGTCATAGCAAGCCCTTGAAAGATCTCATTTATATATTTATGCTTTCTTGTGGTATCAGGCGCTCACAGTTCAGGGTTTAAAGCAGCCAGCATATATTTATGTATTTTTATTTAAGTTTTAAATGGGTGTTTGGTCACCTGAACTGCTTTATAGAGGGACTCTCCAGGTGACGGGAAGGAAGAGTGATGACCCAGAACTCCTTGGAGCTAGATCGCAGGAGGATAGCAGTGCAGACTATACAATGGTGAAGTGTGGAGCTGAGAGATTCCAGGCGTGACATGATGGAATAATAAAGCTCAGTGAAGGAAAACCATTAACTCCAAGACAGCATAGCTACCATTCATCATCCCTAAAGCATGCCAAATTGTATAGTTTTGTAGTAAATTCACCATGATTGTAGAAGTTACATATTCCTTAAACCTTTGTTCACAGATGTATTTAAGTGAAAAATCCAAGTCATTTTTGTTCTTAAATTAAACAGATTGCCCTGTACTACAGCTAGCTAAATACTTTGTATGTATTTTTCATCGTTTTTAACCCTAGAGTGACTCTTTTATTTTAGTTTATTTTTAACACTGACAACACCGAGGGAATAAAGTTTAAGAAACAGTCATTACAGGACTGTAGACATTGCACATTTGGTAAAGTTCTTGCCTTTCAAGGGTAAAGATTTGAGTTTGATCCCCCAAACTTATATTTAAAAAGCTGGTCACGGCTGGCAGTGTTCACTTCCAGTGCCAATTCTGAGCAGGTGGATCCCTGGGGCTTGCTGACCAGCTATCCCTGGGCTTTTTATCGGCAAACTCTGGATCAATGAGAGAATTTGTCTCAAAAAACAATGAAGGTGGCTCCTGAGGAATATAGCACTTTAGGGTAACATAGCCACTGTGCACGCACGTGCACACACACACACACACACACACACACTCCTGTCCCCAATTTTTACCTCTTTGTGTGTGCACACATACATTAACACTAGTCAGTGTATAGAACGTTAAGTATATCTAATTACTCATAACTTTTAATCTACTTGCTTTTCTGCCCTAATATCCCCATTTCTACCCTCCAACATGGAGATGAACATATGCACATGGACTCAGACATGTGTCTCTATTAAGATGTATTTTATTTTCTGAGTATAGTGCTTAGTTCTGTTGCCTCTTGCTAGGAAGACTGCCTCAGGCACCCACAAACCTTTGTCCTATATATTCTACTTCAGAAAGGACTGGAGTGAATCTGTGTTCTCATTATAGGGATGGAGTTGATTGTTGCAAGGCATTAATTAGCATCTGAACATGTTCTAGTGAAAACGCAGGGATCATGATTATTTTCTCACATGTTAAGAGAGTCTAGAAAGGGAATTCTCTGCTTGTCTTTCTGAGCTCCTATTGAATACAAAGCCAGTCTGTGTAATGTCAAGGTCAGATCTATATTTGGGTTATCTGAACTCAATGCCTTTACAGTAAGAATGAACTCACATCAGGAAATTTGGGCAGTATTGTCACAAAATGTCAGGAAGGAACTGTTTTCCTGAAGGGATAAGTTCCTGATTGTTATAGAGCCCTCCTGGATTTTAATGCAACATTATAGCCACAAGGGTCAAGGGATCAACAAACATGGCTTTTGATGCTGCATGTTGGTTTGAGCAAAGGCCTGTGTTTTACCCTTTTTCAAAGTGATGTCTAAACAAAGAAATGGGTAAAGAGACTGGCTTGATCAGCAGGTGTGTCCTTTAGCCAAAGCACAGCTCCACAAACAACACATTTAAACCAAATCAAATTCCAAACTAATTTAAACTCAGCCTCTTTTTTAAAACGAAGCAGAACAAAATCAACAAATGACACCATGCTATTTCCTGAGGATAGGGCAGTATATTCTTAGTGTTTGAAAAGGTATATGAGAGAATTAAGTGCTGCTTTCAAAGCCTGTAAGGGGGAGACTGCTTGTTTATTTCCTGGCTCAGACCCAAATAATCACAAAGAAGCTATATTAATTATAACACTGTTTAGCATATTCCTAGCTAGCTCTTACATCATAAATTAACCCATTTCCATCAATCTGTTTATCACCACGAGGATGTGGCCTACTGATAAGATTCCTAAGGTTCCAGCATGTCTTTCTCCTTCAGCAACTGTATGGCATAATTTTGATTCTGCCCACTTTCTCTCTATGTCTCTGTTTGGATTTCCTGCCTGGCTAAGCCATTGGCTGAAACAGCTTTATTCATTAGCCAATAAAAGCAACATGTATACAGAAGAATTTTCCACATCAAAAGCCCCCCAGGTTAATAAAACCCAATAAAAACCTAATAAAAACTTCATTTGAATAAGCACAACTGCCATAGAAGGAGCTAGTTATGGCTTTATTGGAGACCTAGAAGGTAGAATTTGTAGAGGCATTTGCTGAATTAGTCCTGCCACTTTGGGCACAACCTTGCTTTCAATGCATGTTTTTCTGTTTTACTGAAAAATTAATTAGGAGAATGGAAAATCCTCCTGTGGGGATGTGTATTCAAGGCTTTTACAGAGGGGTGATTATATTTGGAAGCAGAATTCTGGAGTGCCAACCAATGCAAAATCAGGACATTTCCTAGAGTTCAAAGTTGGGGAATTTTAATTATTCATTGGGGATGACACAAAAAATCCAGTTAATTTCTGGTTGCATTGGTGGAACATATCTGAAATTGCATTCTTGGAAGTCTTGGCTCTGCTATTGAGAAATCCTCCAACAGTCCTCTGTGAGACCAGATTTCAGTTGAAAAGCCTCACTTTTCATAATGCAGTGTCTGTGTCTGTGTAGCTCTCTTTCCATTTGCATGCACAAATGCTAGGATGGAAGATTTTAAACTTTATTATTCAATGCAGATTCCCACATTCTTCTAAGGCTGGGAGCTTGACCTGCCTTAGACCCTGGGTGGTTATAGGAGTCAATCACTTTAACAGTCTCCAAGGGTAATGAGGCACACTTGGGTAGCCTGAACTCTGAGACATTATTTCTTTAAGCATTAGCCAACCATCTGCCAGTCACTCAACAGCTTCTACTACTTTGAGCTGACACAGTGGGAGCAGAGCCCACAGTGATTTTGGAAATGTCAGTTTTAGAAGGTTTTGCTCCCAGTGTGACTGCATAGTTACTTGACATTGCTTGATCTGTGTGGACATCTCTGGTCCTGATTCCATGCATGGTTCTAATTTATGTTTTTCTTTCCTTTTTTTTGAATAAAAAATAGCAAAATTATGATTATTCATTGTTAGTAATTTAGGGACACAGCTCTATCATTCCTCAATGTCTTCTGAGTTATACTATGACACTGACCATATGGAAAACCCCAAAATCTTCCCTCCTTATTTAAAAAGTGTAAAAATTATATTTTATCTAGTTAGATAGCTTATGGTGTGTGTGTGTGTGTGTGTGTGTGTGTGTGTGTGTGTGTGTACACATGCAAGTGTTTCACAGTGTCTAGAACCTGTGTAGGTCAGAGTACATCTTATTAAAGTAATTTCTCTTACCGAGTAAGCCATATCACCTGCCTGAGAAATCTACCTGCCTTGCAATATGCGTGTACCCGTTCTTTTCTTTCATTGAGGTTTTGGTATTAAGAATAGCAATCCACTGAATGGTATTCTTTATCCTTTACTGTTTTAAAGTTCATGGCCCATTGCCTTCTCAATGTTCCTTAAAGCACTTGGGATACATCTCTTCTAACACAGATTTAAGAACATACTTCTTCCAATGAATTGATGGGTTTCTTCTGGAGTCAAAGTCATACTTGATAAGTCAGTCTCCTCTGACTTAGGCTGCTGGGAAGCCCAAGGCAAAGCTCTGAGTTCAGGTGTGGTAGCATACATCTATGCTAGTAAGGAAGTAATTTCCATTTTTCCAGTCTTTATATATCGATATTTTCATTTTATTTAGTAGCAATGCATTTACGGTTTTACTGTCAGCCAGTGCAAATCTTGCACGGAAGTAGTGGAATGGACAAGTGAAAATGATAAGTCTCAAAAGTCATACTTAGGTACTGTCCTGTATCTCTGGGCAAAATAGTGTTTTTCTTGCTGTTTTAGTTTATTTAAGTCTATATTATATAATATGTTGATCAAATCATGATTGTGTCTCCTTCCCTGCTTTTCCCTTCTTTACTCCACTCCTTCCCTCTCTCCTCCTCCACTTCCTTCAAAGACTGGGTTTTACTTTGCAGCCCAAGCTAATCTTGAACTCAAGCATGAACCTCCATAGCTGGCTTTGTCTGCCTCTCTCTCTCTCTCTCTCTCTCTCTCTCTCTCTCTCTGTCTGTCTGTCTGTCTCTCTCTTTCTCTCTCTCTTTTAGTGACCCTGTCTTGGTTTGCTTTCAAGCTGTGATAAAGATCATATCTGAGGTCTCTGTGACCATCATGGGAGGCAGAATGATGGTCTACAAGGGACAAGAAGGTAGTTTGACTCAATACAACTAGGTAGCTGGTGTTGATTTAAACTTCAGGAATCTGACATTGAACAGTTGCCTTTAAGCACAACACAAGTTTGTAAAAACTTTTCTGGTGATAATTATCTGAACCTGTGTGCACACTAAAGCATGCCTAAATTTCCTTGATTTAGCTAAAGAAGACTCAGACGTGACTACATTGAAAGTCTTTATAAAGTACATGTGATACATTTTATAAAAATGGGTTCTATAGACTGACTGAGAAAAACTTGGAGAGGATTCAGTGTGGTCTTGGTTGCACACATAGCTCAAAGGTCATGAGTCTACATATGTCTGTTATTAGCCTTCTGGGCAACTTTAAAAGGCTATGCACCCCTTCCTTGCAAAGAACAACCCTGTATGTTTATCATTCCAGCTTTCCTAGTGCTTCTTTGTGAGCACATGGAATTCCATGCCTCCTACAGACCAAGACCAAAGGCGACTTGGGAGGAAAGGGTTTATATCGTGTAACAACTTCCTGTTCATAACCCATCACTGAGGGAAGTAATGGCTGTACCTCAAGACAGGAACTTGAGATGGGAATTGAAACAGAGACTTCTGCTTATTAGTTTTTTTAAACACCCAGGTACCACTCGCAATAGATTTGGCCCTCCCACATCAGTCACCAACCATCAGTCAGAAAAATGTCACCACAGGCTTGCTTATGGACCATCCAATGGAAGCGTTTTCTCAGCTGAGTTTCTTCTTCCCTGATAATTCCAGTTTGCATAAACCAGACATAAAAACCAACCAAGGCATCACTACTAATTACCTTGCATTCTCCTCTTACCTTAGACATCCCCCTCTTCTTCCACCATCTATTAGCTTATCTAACTGCAAAGACTTTCAGAATATAGAATGAGTAAGGTAATGTAATAAAACATAGTGTCTCCCAATCTTGTCAAGTCATAGGATTATTTGTGTTTATTAAAACCCACTGTCTCAAGATTCTGCTACATGTCTCAAGATTGTGCTATGGTAAGTGGGTGGTATAGGAAGACTACATATTATCTTAGAATACCACTAAATTCTTAATACTAGGCTTTGGAACTTACTTATTCCTGCTTTTTGTCTGAGAACACAAACAAATATTACATTTCCTCAAGTAGTTTTGTTAAAAGGGGGACAGAGCAAAGAATTTAAGCCTGGCAGCATCCACCGCCATGTGGAATATTGGCTTCATTTAAAGAGTCCCTTGCTAGGTAATAAAAATCCAGTGAACAAGGTAAGAAAGATAAATGAAAAGCAAGGGGACCAAGGGTGATGGCACACACCTGTCAACCCAGCACTTGGGGGAGAGATGCTCGGGATTATTGGCATATGTCTTAGAGCCCAGCATTTTGGCAGGGGTGCCAGATGGCCAAACTTAGGTCCTCATGCAAACATGTTACTGATTGAGACATCTATTTCCCTAGCTCCATTTATTTTGTTTTAAATTCACATATAATAATTAGTTTCTTGGACTCAAAATGTTTTTTTAAAGCAGGAAATGAAAAGAAAATTTATTTTAAATCTGTATTTAAAATAAAAATGTGTATTGGATCTGATTATCAGCTGTGTTTGGGACTCAAATACAGTCTTTGAAGAGTCAATAGACTTAAAGATGATGTTTGTTAAGGGCTAATAGACTTCAAGCTAACCATTTAAAGGCATATGCTTTGTAATTTCGGGTCTGTGTATCATGGGTTTTATGGCATCACACAGTTCCCCCTCCCTTCACATCCCCATTAGTCTTTCTAGTTGCTGCTTTTCTTCTTGACTTTCTGCCTTTACTTGTCGTATTTATTTATGCTTGCAATCTCTAGTAAAGAATTTAGTTTCCACGTTGTATAATTTACTACAGAAATACTGCTTACATATACTTTTTAAATATCAGGTTTAGAGAAGAGAGCCTCCAAGCAACCTTACATAAAAATTACCTTGGGAGCTGAGTGAGATACACAGTGTAAAGAAACCCCAGTCTGGGGTTCTGGGTTCATATTCTCCTAACAGCTTTTTAGATAATTTAAATTGTTTTTAATGTTAAGAAACAGTAGTTTGTCTTGTTTGTCATTGATAGATTCCAGTTTTTAAACTAACTGAAGTCCCTTTCCCCTCCATGCTGGGTCATAGCACAAACATGTTCTACCACTTAACTGTATTCTGAGTGTCAAACAAGGCCTTTTGCAACCTACCATTGTTGTTGAGTCTATCTTGAAACGCTAATCTGTGTTTACAGCTTCTAAAGAGAAACAGATTGCTGCCCAGAGACCAACAATAGAAGAAGGGTTGGTGAAATTGCTTAGTGGGTAAGGGCTCTTGCTCTCAGCTTTGAAGACTTGAATTCCACCCTGGGACTTACACATTCATGCTCCAACCCTGACATACAAAACAAATAAACAAACTGTTAAGAACACCACCAAAACATCACAGTCTTTTGTGGCTTGTAAACTGAGTGCACATGACTAGGCCCCATCTCCCTTGGGATAGATGGTTCCCATGAGTTCAGAACTTTGGGTTTTCTTTTTTATTCCTTTCTTTTGTTTATGTGGTTATAAATGTTTTGTGATAAACTGCGAACTTTCCCGTAGAAACTACAGGCTTTACAACTTTCAAACTAAGGCACAACTCATACTGTGCAAAATCCTTTTACACTTGATTTGTTTTCCGAGTTAGATAAAATTAGATTGTGAATATTTTAACAAAATCCTTTTTAAACCTATAAATATTTTCGAATGGCTGTCTAACTAAAGGAAGAAGAAATGAGATGCTTGTGTCTTTCACAGGGTTTATAATTTTTCGTTCATCAAACATTTAGCTCTTCCCTGTGTCAGGTGTGATGTTGCTGATTGGGAAGCAGATAAATGCATAGCAGGCTTTCTGTGCTTGCAGAATACAGAAAACTGAAAAAAGCATCTAGAAATAAAACAGAGATACCTTATGTACACTCTAGTTGAAATCAAACCAACATAAATGACACAAATATTATGAGATGGTTATTTGACCACAATTGCATAGTTACTAGAGAGTTACCTAGTGTTGTGTAGTGATACTACTTAAAGCTTATACAGATCCAGAGAGCAGAGAGTGCAGTCCAGGTTGAAGTAGTTGGGACTTTACTTCAGGCTCTTTTCTGTGTCCTGAGCAAATGGCAGGAGTGGAGGGATGAAACTGGAAAGGAAGACATTCTGGACAGAAGGAAGGCACCAGTGAGGTATAAGGAGCCCCAGAATAGGTACTGGGTCAAGTATGTGCCAACTCTGAACAGGAATAAGTACTTATATCTCGGAGGGGTGATAAGAGACTTTTAGTCCCCACTTCATCCTGTTATCTAGGGCAATGTGTGCATGGTGATCTGAATGAGAAATCTCCCTATAAGCACATTTGGTCCTCAGTGGTACTGTTTGGGAGATGTTATGAATTTTTTTAAAAAGATTTATTCATTTATTTATTTATTTATTTATTTATTTTACAGTGTTCAGCCTGCAAGTATTTCTGGAGGCCAGAAGAGGGCACAAGATCTCATTATAGATGGTTATGAGACACAATGTGGTTGCCGGGAATTGAACTCAGACCTCTGAAAGAGCTACCAGTGCTCTTAACCTCTGAACCATCTCTCCAACCCCATAAGGATGTATGGCCTTGCCAGAGGAAGTGCTTCTCTGTGGCTGGTTTTGAGAGTTCAGAACCTACCTTACCATACCTCCAGATTGTTCTTTTTGCTTTTTGACTTGTTGAAGAAGTGAGCCCTCAGTGTTCTGCTCCCGCCATCTGCCACCAGACCTCTCTTGCCATCTTCTTCTGGAAACTTATACCGAAATACAGTTCTTTTTCTGTAAGTTCTTTTGTTCAAGGCGTTTATCACAATAACAGATCAGTAATTCTTACAGCATACAAAGAGAAGTTATAGTTGCATCTAATTTTGGCATTTCGCAAATTTCCTAAAAACTAATGGAGGATATGCAGAATTGGTTTATTTGAAAATAGTTATAGATTCATGAGTAGGAGAGTGAAATTATTACAATGTACTTAGGGATGTTTTTATAATGTAGGGAGGCTCCTGCTGATTCTAAGAATGGAGGAAGGCAATCTGTACTGGGCATCCTGAAGACAGTGACAGACAGGCAGGCAGGCATTGATCAACAGCTGAAGATGAGCTTTTAAATGGAGAGAGCATAGTGACTACTTTTGTGTGTGCACATTTTGATTTTTATATTTAATATTCTAAATGTTTTAAAAAGTAGTGTATTACATCAGAGAATAGAGGAGGGTTGTTAATAGTTTTAGAAGTGAGAGGAAAATTCTTCTTTCACTAGATTAGTTTGTAAGGCAAGATGGAAGAAAGTTTAAATAAGATAGTCAACGTCATCAAACACATTGGAATTTGCTGGCGAAGAAGATTTGTAAAGCGTATAAATTTAGTAAGAAGGAGTTTGTAATACATATGTTACTATGTTTTCATTTACTGGAGGTAATTTTGGTAACTTAGTTCACTTATTTATTTATTTTTTTAATAAGACAATGGAGAGCCAGTGTAAGGACTCAGGAAATAAGGGCTCTTGTCCCCAAGTTGCATGACTTGAGTCCTGCGACTTACATAGTAGAGGGAGAGAACCATCTCCTTTAAATTACCCTCTGACCTCCACACATGCACCCTGGCATAGTTGTACACATACACACACGCATGCAGGCACACATGCACATACGCATACACACATACACATGCAAACAAAAAAAGAATGTCCAATAGAAAAATCTCTATGCAAATAAAAAGCACCCAGGTGAGAAAATAAGCTTGCGGAAGACAGCCTCTAACCAGCAGGGGGCGTGTGTTCACTGGGTTTTCACTGGTGGAACATTCCTCACACCTATAAGCAACTGAATCATGAGATCTTTACTATACGGAGTGGAAAAAAAAAGATCCAAGTTGCGAGAATGTTGTCGCCTTGGCAACAGGAATCAATTGCATCATTTCAGGAGACTCTGACTCTTGCTTTCATGAAATTAGAAAAGAGGCTGAAATTGGTGAACTGAAGAAAGCGTGGCAATAAATATTGTTTTATTCATACTTACTATTGGGAAACACAGGAATTTACTTGTTTTCTGCCAGGTTGCTAGAAGCGATGTTTGATTCTTAAGAATTGATGCGTGATAGAGCAGATGTTCAATGTTATTGACAAAAATAATATTCTTGTACTTTCTTTAACAGGTTGAATTTAAGTTTTGTGTGTCACACACACACACACACACACACACACACAATATGTTATATTTTGTTTACTGGCCCAAGAGATACACACAGGGGCCTCAGGTGACTGACTGTCACACTGTCACTCCTGTAATCTCTTAGTGACTTCACAACTTGGTGTGTTTCTAGCATAAAGACCTCTATGAGATAATAAAGATTTAACAAAAATTTCATAAATTTTAGCCACAAAGGGAAGAAAATATTATCTTAGGAGTATATGAAGTGAGATTTTCAAGTAAGTAAAACTCAGCAAGTCATATTTTAGTATGATTATTATTTTTGTTTTATTTTAGAAGAAATTCAAATCTCGTTTATAACATTATGCACAAGATTGGTTTGGCTCAAATTGATTAGTTAGAAGAACAAAGTATAGCTAAATTAACATTAATGAGGTCATAAAATTTTGATATAATTGTAACAATTTAGTTAAGTTTTGAGACATAATCTCATAGTTCTCTAGCTGTCTTTGAACTCATCATGTAACTGAGGATGACTTTGAACTTCTGATTCATCTGAACCAATTTTCTTAGTGGTGGAATTATAGATGTGTAACATCAACCAGGTCTGTGAAGTGCTGGGGACTGAACTCAGGGCTTCAGGTATCCTAGGCAAATGTTCTATTCATAGTATACATCACTCAAAAGAGAAAACGAGACAGTGTAAACATTTACATAGGGTGTAAATAGGTGTTGTATTACTCATTTTTGTTACTATAGCAAATAATGAATGATCAATTAATAAAAGAAGAAAAGTTTATTGTAGTTCACAGTCTCAATGGTTTTAACCCATGATCAATTGTTCTCTTACTTTGGGCCTGAAGAAGTATAGCATAGTAGGATCACAAGGCAGAGCAAAGCTCACCTTATGACTGGGGGAGAAAGGGAGGTAGGGAGAGAGAGCTGGGGAGGAACAGGGAGAGAGGGGGGGAGGAGACTATGGGACTATTGTCCCCTTTAAGGGAATATTCCCAGTAACCTAAAAACCTTTCACTATGTCCCACTTCCTAATATTTCCACCACATTCCATTGACACCTCCCTGGGAACGGAACTGTTACTACATGCATCTTTGGGGAACACTTTAAGACCAAGTATGTGAAGATGCAGGGCAAATACATGAAAGCATCAATGGGTAAGATGTTGAGAGAGATAGCAGAGGGGTAAACACATAGAAAGCAAGTGAAGACAGGACTGGAATGAAATGAGGGTGTGGCAGCCATCTATAAAATCAAACATTCACTGGATCTGTTCAGAATGTTAGCTCTGTTTTATGTGATAAGAAAGAAAACAAATTATGTGATTTTATTTTGTTTAGTAATGAACAATTTTACTGGCTATCAATATACCACATAGTCAGATATGCCACATGGTCAGATATTCAAATAGTTAAAATGGTAATGGTTTTGATTAGTTATGATTCTGTGCAGCCAGCACCACGATCAAGCTTAGATCATTCCTTCACTTCAGGAAAGCCTGGACTTTTATATGAATGAAATCATCTGGCAGTTGACTTTCTTTATTGAATGTATTTTCAAAGACTGTATGTTGTAGTATTTTATGTGTTCTCTATTCTCTCTGTGTGTGTGTTTATGCGTGTGTGTGTTTGTGTATGTGTGTGAGTGTGTTGTGGTGTGCATGTATAACATGTGCATATGTGTAGGTGAACTGCATGAGGAGACCTAAGGTTACATTACATGTCTTTCTTTGATTGCTGTCCCTTCACTATTTTTTTACTTCTTATCTATTCTTCTTTCATACAATACATCCTGACCACAACTTCCCCTCACTCCCCTCCTCCCAGATCCCTCTCCCCCAGATCCACTGCTCCTCTGTTTCCCTTAAGAAAAGAGCAGATCTCCCAGTGATATCAACTGAACGCACCATAAGAAGATGCAATAGGACTATCGCATAAATAGGAAGAAGCATCAACCCTCATATCAAGGCTGGATAAGGCAATTCAGTAGGAGGCTAAGGGTCCCAGGAGCAGACAAAAAAGGTCAGAGACATCCTCACTCCCATAAAAACTCTAGTTAAACAATCAACATACATGCAGAGGATCTAGCAGAGATCCATTCAGGCTCTGTGATTGTCACTTCAGTCTCTGAGAGCACCTGTGAGTCCTGCTTAGGTGATTTTGTGGAGACAAGATTGCTCTGTGACACTCAAGCTCCTGAGCTGGGCTGGTGTGGCTGGCCAGTGACCTCCAGGGATCATCTGCCTGTCTCTGCTTCCCCAGAGCTTGGTTTGCAGAGTATAGCACCACTCTCAGCTTTCTCTTAGGTTATAGGGATCCTCCTGCTGTGTGTGCATCAGAAGCCTGACTGGAGGAGCCATCTCTCAAGCCTTTCCATTCCTTCATTGCATGTCAATACTATTTTGTGACCCAGCCATATTGTGTTTTATTTATCCATTGATATACATTTGAGTTGTTTCCAGGTTTTGGTTATTGCATGCAGATGTTTAAGACAACGTTCTTCACATTAGTTTTTATGTAGTATGTATTTTTAGTTTCTCTTAGCAACATAGCTAAGAGTGGGTTTGAAGGGTTAGAACATAAACACAAACTACCAAACTACTTTGGCCTACTCAAAATGAGCACAGCATAGCAGAGGAATTCTAATTTCTCCACACACTCCCCCACACTGCTCCAACGTTTTTATTCTCACTGTGGAGCCCTGCCTCACAGTGGTTATGGCTTGCATTTCCATGGTGGCTAGTGGTATCATCATGTGACCTTAGTAATTATGAAAGAAAAAGTGTTTAGTGTAATGTATGAATAATTTTGCAATGTACATAGACCTGAGAGATCTTTGTCCTAAGGGTGTTAATGAAGAGGTCCATGACATTCCTTGCAGTCCTGTCCTATACCCATGGGGTATAGAACAGTTAGCAAATCGTTTCATATCAGAGTCTGGAGGTAAGAATCTGCAGAGAGATTAGCCTTTGGAGATATATGTTGTAATCAGCAGTTCCTCATGTTTCCTTCAATGTTACTGATGGAGGAGGCACAGCTGTTCTGCAGCTGAATCTACTCTGAAGCACATCTGGGCACCTGAGGTGGATTCTAATCGGTCCTTATATATGTGTGAGTCTTATCAAATAAAACAAGTCTATGTGCCCTGTGTGTTCTGCTCCAAAGTCGGAGGAAACCAGGCTGCTGTGAGGAACTCATTCTAAATAACAGAATGCCATTTTTTTCTTTATAAGAATTGTGTGCCGTCAGGCATCCATCACTGTAAAGATCAGGGATGCTACCTCCTGCTGGATATCCTTCCCCTAAGAAGCTCTGATTCAATATGCTTTTATATTCTTCGGACTCTTGATCGCCCTAGATCTCTGCAGTATGTTGGAAATAATAGACAAGCATCTGGGAAGAATTCCTCCCTTCCCCGCCGGGACACAAACAGTGGAGCAGCAGTGTAGGCTGCAGCGAGGATATTATGAGGAAAAAAAGAGTACTCTCTCCTTCCCGCAATTAAACCCCGTGGTTCTGAATTAGCCCCTGGAGGAGTTTGAATAGGGATAGTACATCTGCTCACAAATTAGATGCTTTATAGCTAATAAGACAGTGTTTGGTGCTGTATTGTTCCCTCGTCAGAACTTTATAAATCACTTCATAATTTTGAAAGTGCTGTGGGAAGTTATAATAGAACTTTGCCATTCTCGTTAGCAGCCTTTTGTTACCTGCAGATTCCTCTAGCTTTGGGGACTTAATCTTTTTGATGACTTATTTAATGTGCTTTAGATTCTCTGAGTTTGGCAGAGGAAACTTACATTAAAAAATGCTAACTGCTCTATTTCTGAAATGTATGCGTCTCAAATGTTTCATGGCAGATTTTCACCAGCAGACACAAAAGTTAAGCAAGGATAGAAATATTTCAGGAGATGGAGAAAGTAGGCAGAAATCTTTCTGAATAAGGTAAGGTGGCTGGTGCCCACAGTCTCTGTTACTCAGGAGGCTGGTGAGGGACCAGCTTGGGCAAACAGTGAGACCCTAGTTCTGAAATAAAGTTCTATTTTTTGATAAATACGTAAGAAACTGTTTTCTTCCTATTTTATTATCTTTCTGTGATATGGGAATTAGACCAAAGTCTGTGAGTCTCCCTGTTACTAGTCTGAGAAAGAGTGAGAATGCAATAAATAGCTTGTAGAAATTGTAAATTATTAGATTTACAATCGACAGTTATGCAGTAGTAGCGAAATGGGCAGTTAAACGTGATGCTAATAATAAGGAGGGGAAAGGAACCATCTCGAAACCTCCTAGAAAGCTGCCAGTGCCCCCTGATTATTGCTCAGCCCCATTGGTTTCCTTCTGGGCCGCAGAGCAAGGTAAAATATGGAAAGCGAGGTTTTGAGGTGCCAGCCAGCACGGCCATCTGCACCGGTGCTGCCAGCTCACACTTTCATCATTTATGCCTTTGCCTGGGACCGTCCTCTGAGAGCAGGGCATTTTACATGACGTGTGGCCATTGTGACTGCAGAACACTTGTGTTTAATGCTCTGCAGTTGTCATGTTGCTGTTCTTAATGACTTTCTCTCTCGAATCCGGCTTTATAAGTGAACTCTGAAGGGACTGTGGCATGTGTTCTCTGGACTTGGGGACTTGGCTCATGTGAGGTCTATTTTATGTGGCCTGTGTGAGTCCTGAGGATGGGTTCACAGACATCTGCTTCCCTGCCCCTCTTAGTTACTGCTTGTCACCTCCAACCTCCTGTAATTGTCTTGGCAGGTCAGCATGCAGAGCTGGGGTTGAGTGGGTGCAACAGAGGATACCAAGGTGAAAACGAAAGAAAGAAAAACCAGCAGAGCCTACTGAGAGACAAAGCTGGGAAAGAAAGGAGAAAGCTATTTGCCAGTGTTGTGACAAGAGGCCCTGCATTTTTGTTTTGCATTGGGCTTTACAAATTATGTAGCTGGACCTGTCTGGTCCACAGTTTTTCCTCTTGTCTCACCCTTGTGACTAAATGCCTTTCTTTGGCTATGTGTGTATAGAAGAAAAATAATACCACATTTTTCTTAGCCACCTCTGCCTTGTGTGTCTGAGTGCTTCTACTGAGATTTCTAAGGCAAAAGAGCCCAATGGCACTTTCTTACAAAGCCCACTGCCCTAAGTACCCCACGATGAATGTCTCTAAGAAACTCCATTAGATTATTTTTTCACTTCAAGTAGTGCAGGGGACCATTATAGAAAAGATTTTTGAAATGTTTGTAATTTCCCTGTAATTATTCTTGCTATTGACTATATTGATTAGCAGCCTAATCTTAAAATCAAAATCTGTAGAGGCACAGCAGACAGGCTAACCATCAGTTTACTTGTACTTTTATTGATTGACATCTTTTCAAGTAGATTCACCGAGTTCTACAATACCATGGAAAACTTTTCTCCTCTTTTGCCACATAAATACTTTCAATCTCCGAACACTTTTGGGAATTATATAGCCCCATGAGGTGATACTCTATAGAGTACATATTTTTTTAAAAAAAATTGTAACCAATAGAGTTGACTCATTTTTATAATTTTATAGATAGATAATGCAAAATGTGCAGTAACAGTAGGTGATGGTTAAACAACCCTGGATGACTGTAATGAGCACCATTCTTAGCAGGTAGAGAGCTGGATCCAGAATTATTTCAAAATTTTCCTGGACCAGGTTTTCTTCCTCTTCAGCTACTAGGAGACTATGCTGACAACTCTGGTTTTTTTTCTGTTGTTGTTTTTTGTAATTACAATCATCCCGTTCTTATTTTTTATTACATTTTTAGATTCTAGATAAAAGAATTTTACACATCTTTGTTGTCCCATGAAATGACACCCTCAGGAAATGTTTCCATGGCCTTCTCTGCTAATACAGTTCTGGCAGTCATCAGCCCACTGAAGCCGTGGAGCAGGCTGAGTGCTTAGGGTGGTCTAGCTCTGAGTTTTCCAGTCTGTCTTGGTAATATTTTGCTTGTTAATACTTAAGAATACTTCACATCAGAGCAATTCACAGAGAACCTTTTGGTAAGTGCTTGCCTAACTAGTTGGAATTGGTTTAGAGACGGTGATGGATCTCTATTTCAAACTGTTTGGTCTGGAGGAATGTGGAGATAGATGGAGATCCACTGATGTCAGAAGTTGTCAGAGAAACCTGCAATCTAGACTTGTCTGTTTCAGAATGAGGTGGCTGTGGTTGGGTGTTGGGGAGAAAGCCATTAGTAATAATGTTGATTATAGCTTGAATCTGAAGTGTCACATTTTGAGCAGTTGGTTCCAGATCATGGCTTTAATTTGAAGGTTGAAAAATGTTGAGGAGGTGGTGCCTGGATGGCAGAAATAGTCCACCAGGGGCAGGCCTTAAAAGGTTAGCCAGCCTCAGGTTGTAGGCTGCTGTCTTTGCTCTCTGGGAAGCCACTGCATGAACAGCTGCCACCTCATTTTACTACTGCACTGGACAGAAATTTACCCGCCTCCCTCAGTATGATGGTCTGCCAGCTTCTGCCACTGTGAGCCACAATGAGCCTTGGCTCCTTAAATTGTGTCTTTCTGTGCCAGCAATGCAAAAGTAGCCCATATAATGAAATCACTCAGAGGGATGCTCTAAGGGTGCAAATCTCTGAATGGGGAGCAGAGACTACTTGTCATGTTTTGCCACCATTGAATGACCTAACTTCTTAATTTGGAGTGTGGGCTTTTGTGACAGTTGGTGGGGTTGAATTGAAGATAATTTTAAATGAATGTATTATATGAATCTAATAAACTTGTGATCCCTAATCATAAGGAGTTCGAATCCCTGAAGCCTGAAATGGCATGTATAGGAAGAGTTCTACTGTGGCTCTGATTACATTAAGTATCTTGAGATGGAGAGATTACCCTGGTCTATTTGGGTGAAACTACTTCTGTGTCCTTAGAAGATCAATGGAACTTACTCACAGAGAAAAAGAGAAGGTAATGCGGCCAAGGACAGAGAGAATGATGTAGCATCAAGTCAAGGATACTGTAGTCAACAGGAGCCAGATAAAGCAAGGAACACTTTCTTTCTTAGAGCCTTTGGAAGAAGTGTAAACCTGCTGATTGATGCCTTGCTTTTGGACCATTAGTGCTGATTTTGGACATCTGACCTATGAACCAGAATAATAAATTCCCATTAAGTTACCAAATTTATCTGCTGCAGAAGGCCAAAAGAGTAAATGAAGAAAATAATAGTTATATATATCAAGCTCTGGTTCATTGATCTGAACTTGTCACTTTTTGGATCCCTGAAACTAAAAGGCCCAGAGATCTTCAGTAGGCCTTCATATTCATTGAGAGTATTCATATCTATTTTATGCCACAATAGCCGAGGCTTTCCCAGGGAGCTACAGTCATAGGAAGAAGTATATGTGAGAAAGTGGGCATGGTAATTCATAAGATGGGCAACTGGAATAGAGTCCCAAGTGGAATGAAGAGGGCACAGTGATTATGAAGTTGATATAATAGTCTGGTTGCCAATAATCTCAGTAATTTTTTTTTCAAATTTGAGGCAATTGTGAGCACATAATTTATCGAGTGCAAAATTAGATGGAAGTTGCTTGTCAGGGGGATATATATTTTATGCTTTGCATATTGGCTTGAACACAAGCAGAGTCAAATGGATCAGATAAACAGAGTCTACATGTACTTATGTCTTTATAGGTCCATATGACCATCTGTCTTCTGTCTATCTAACATCATTGTCTTCTATCATTTATAGCTACCAAGTCTTTTTTTGTTAGTTTGATTTTTTTGTATCAGGATCAAATCCGAAACCCCACACAATTAAGCATGTACTCCACAACTAGGCTATGCCCATAGCCCTATTAATATGTTTTCCCACATATTATTTGTTAGAATAAGCCTTGAACAAAGGGCCAAATCCTGATGAAGGACCTATGTTGAAAACCCAGCACCTCTCTCTCACTGACATTGCCAGACTCAGTCCCGCACATTCTGATATCCAGGACAAGGATGTCTAAAGATGAAGTGGTCTTTTCTCGGAAAACAACTCCTGGAAGGAGAAACCGCAGGCTTTCCTGTCTCTCCAGAAGTTGCATTTAACTTCCCATCCCATAAACCTCCTATGCAAAGCCGGAGCACCCCCTTCTCCTTCGTCAGACACACTTTGCCCGGGGTGTCTGCCCCGAGGTCTTTGTAATAAACACTTCTGTCTGTTGAGGTCAGATTCTGGTCTCCTTCTGCGTTCTGTTTCTTTAAGCTGCCTCAGGAATCCAACATTCGTTCTTATGATACCATCATTATGAAATTTTATATTACTTGGGAAGAAATAGTCAAAAGTTCAGGGGTTGTGGAGATTGCAGTAGGTAAGGTGTTTGCTGTGCTAGGGTAAGGTCCCGAGTTCAGATGGTCAGCACCCAAAGGTGCTGCAACCTCACGTAGATCCCTTGAGCTTGCTAGCTATTCAGTCTATGCCAACTTAGGGAACTCAAGGTCAAGTAAGAAATTTGGAAGAAGACACTCAAAGTCTTTCTTTGGCTTCCGCATACATGTACACTCCCCAGCATGCATAGATATACACACATAAATCCATTAATGCAAGTACACCATACTCAAACATGTACACACACACACACACACACACACACACACACACACACTCCAAGAAGGGCCTTTACTGTGATAGAATAAAAAGAATAATGCTTTGCTATCATTTGGTAGACTTTTCAAATTATACAACAAAATATGCATGTATTCAAATTTATAACGATGAAATATGAAAATACTGAAATGCTCTTTGATTTAGGGGAACTATTTCTACAATCATAGTCACAGAATGATGTTTAAATTGTATTTATTTCTAAGTTTCATTCACACCATAAACTGCTGTTTTGGATGCTTCAGCACTTAATAAGAGCAAATCCTTCACTTCTAAATTGGAGAGTTTAGTGATTTCAATGGAGGGATTTACATATGGGATGTATCATCATGGAAGATGAGCATTTGCTAATTCTACAAACTGCCCTGGCTCAAGTAGCAAAACAAGCAACCAGTCCAAGAACAATGACAACAAGGATGGTCTGATCTCCGCATGCCCAGGACAGCCCTCATGACTTAGCCAAGACAATTTTGCTGCCTCTCTAGTCCAGCAGCTGGGCAGACATTCTGGGTTCTGTTGCATAAACAAAGCTGGGACCAGTGGCCAGCGTTTGCTTAAATGGAAACAAAGAACCATCTATTACATTTGTTTCCTGGGACTGCAGTAGCTCCTGTTGTTACCGCATTCCTTCATCATTCTGTGTTATCTTAGTCTTGTCTTTTAGGCTGTGATGGAGACATTCTGCATATCTGTTTTTTTGCTGATCTTAGCTTGTTTTAATCTTTGCATTGCTAGATTTTGATTAAACTTACCACTGTTATGATTTCCTCTTTCATTTTATTGTGGCATTGAGCTCCAAATCCTACTAATTGGCAACTCAGCACAGAGAAGACAAAAAGGATCATAATTTTCTGTCTTTCTCATCAAATATTAAGTTCAATTATCTCTCCCCCATCACCAGCAATTACATAGGTTTGCATAAACTCAAACCGCTGGCATCCCTCCTGTTGCCTAAGTGCATGTCTGGCAAGTATAAATGTCACTGTCAGAGACAATTTACAGTGCAATCCAAAACAACACTGCTCCTCAAGATCGCCTCTTCCTGAATTTAAGGTTTCTCAAAGGAAAACTTAGAGAAGCATGGAAAACTACATGAAGGGGAAAAGAAAACATAGCTACCGTAATAAAAAGAGTCAAGAAGCAAAGTGATTATTGATATTTTCTGTCCTGTAGAGTGGAATGAGGTGGTGATGATGGTGGTGGTCGTGGCGGCGCATGTGTGTCTTTGTGTCTGTGTCTCTGGTAAAGGAGGCAGGAAACGAGGAAGAATTGGAGGTTCCCATTTTCAGAAGGACTTGGGTCAGCTCAGTTTGGGTCAGTTCAATTAAATTATTCTTTCAACAAAGGATGCCACATTGATTAATGATGCAATTTGATTTTGTGCAAGACAAAAGAGAAGACAGCAAAAAAGAAGACACATTCCTGCCTGGATAAGACCAGCACTGCAGTCTTTCATTAGTGTTGTTTTGGTGAATTCTCTGCCTTGTATTTAATGAGACAGGCAACAGTTTCATTAATAAGTTAGGTCAAGAGCACTCTGTAACTTTGAAAATGATCTGCAATCCCAGCAAATTAAAGAAAAGCTGGCCTAATGAGTTTTTGTTTTCACTTTTAGCAAAAAATAAACAGTGGTTGTCCCTCAGAATTTCACATATTTATCTTTAAGAGATCACACGCTTTGTATAACAGCCATTTTTTTCTCATTTCAGTGATTGGTTGATTGACAGAAGCAGTTTGAGGGAGGAGCAGTTTGAGGGAGGGAAGGTTTATTTTGGCTCACATGTCTAGTCTGCCACGGGAGGAAAGATCATGGAAGTAGCTCCACTTATTGTGGAGGTGAATGCAGGGGCCAGCCATGATAATCTAAGTCTGGGCAGGTCACCCAAAGGAAGTTCTTTACTTCCAACCATTATTACCTGGGACTTTGGCTATCGATAAATTTAAATAAGAGGTCTGAGTCTCAGTAGTTTACCTTGAAGCAATACCAGGTAGAAGAAAAACACTACAAGCTGAGATTACCCGACCCCCACCCAAGAGCAGACCATTCAAATGAAGTGCCTGACATTCTAACAGCTGTAGATAGGATCACCTGCCAGTACAACTCACCAGGACACCCCTAGACAAATGTCAGCCAATCAGGGGTGCTGAACCTCAGAGACCCCTCACCCCCACCTTTACTACTATAAAATCCAATTTTAATTGATCTTAGGGCTCTTCGGATATTCCAATTTGTTAAACATGTGGAGAGATCGAATTTGCAAACTTGATTAAAATAAAGGCTCTTTGCTTTTACATATGGGACTCAGTCTCCTTTGTTGGGTTTTGTGAGGACCCACAGATTTGGGCATAACAGTGGACAGGAAGTGGAGATCTTGGGCTGAAAGCACATGTAGCCTACAGGACCACCTCCCAAGGATGCCCTTCCTTCAGTGAGGTTCTGCCTTCCACAACTTTCCAAAACACCCTCACTGTGTGGTGACTGTCTGTCTTGGTTACTTTTCTATTGCTCTGAGGAACAGCATGAACAAGGCAACTTAGAAAACATTTGATTGGGGGCTTTCTCACAGTCTCAGAGGGTGAATCTGTCATCACTATGGCAGGGAACATGGCGGCCAGCAAGGTGTTGGAGTTGCAGCTGAGAGCTCATGTCATCGAATCTATAAGTGGGAGGCAGAGAGGCCGGGCCTGGTGTAGTCTTTTGAAACTTCAAAATGCTTTCCTAGGGACACACCTCCTTTAACACAGTGACCCCTTCTAATCCAGTGCTTCTCAACTTTCCTAATGCTGAGACCCTTTAATGCAGTGTCTCATGTTGTGGTGACCCTAGCCATAAAATGATTTTTGTTACTACTTCATAACTGTAATTTTGCTACTGTTATGAATCATTATGTTGACATCTATGTTTTCCAATGGTCTTTTTTCCAGTTGCGACCCACAGGTTGAGAACTACTGTCCTAATCTTTCCCCCAATAGTTTCATCATCTGAGAAGCAAGCATTCAAATATATGAGCCTATGGTGGCCATTCTTATTCAAACCACTACAGTGAGCAACAGTTCAAATACATGAGCCTGCTGGGGCTATTTCATACCCCAAAACAGGAATTAGAATATGCTTGCCACGTCTAGGGAGCCAATGAAGAAATGCGTTTTAACTGTACTGAACTTTCTAAAGCTTCTGCCTCAGTAGAGTTTGTGCTTGTTTACCGAGAATGCTCCTGAAAGTCCTTCCATTTCTACCAGGTTTAGTGGGCTAAGTAGAATAATAGCTGAGGCAGAAACAATAGCTGTCCCTGCTTCATGCTCTCCCCGGTATTCTTCTGGGAACAATCACAAATGGTGTTTAAAAGCAGAGTTTTCTTCCTTTGAAAAGGATTGGGTTTGAAATCCATAAGAGTGGAAATGCATTTCTTTTTTTTTTCACAAGGCAAATGACTTACTGTTTCCTGTTCTAATGCTGCCTGAGAAACACAGCCACGGTTCAGAGCAAATAACAGCTGCACACTTTCAAATGGCTCTCGCGGGCAGGTGGCATTTACTCTCTGAGCTGAATTCAAATACAGTTTCACTTTCAGATCTATAGTTTTATAATGTCTCTGAACTCATATTTTTGTGGCTATTATGCAGAAAAGAAAAATGTCATCATAGCTAATTAAATCCATTTTGAGGGAAAATATTAAGTATTTCACCCACGAGAGACTTTATTTGAATTAAATTGACTTGACAGGAAGACAAATCAATCATTTGTCTTCCTGTGCACTAGGAATAGTGTATGTACTCTGTTTTAAAACTGTTCCTTTTATTTGTGAGATTAATATAATTGCAGCACCCCTCCCCTTTCCTCCTCCAAAGCCTCCCATAACCTCTCCTTGATCTCTTTTGAAATTCATGGCCTCTTTTTTTATTAATGTTGTTAACCTGCACACACAGACACACACACACACACACACACACACACACACACACACACACACACACAAACACACGCATGCACACCCGCACCCACATGCATGCATACTTTTTCCTAAATAGAAGCTGCTCAGTCTGTATAATTTTACTTGTGTGCATGTTTCCAGTGCTGACTGTTTGGTATTGGGTAAACAATTAGTGTGCTATTCCCTAGAGAAAACTCTTTCTCCTGCTCTCAGCATCCTTAGCTGCCTGTAGTTCTCGGTATAGGGTTGCGGCTTCATGGGCTTTCTTCTGCCCCCTTTAGCATGTCTGTTGTTGTCCTTGTTCAGCTCATGTTAAGGCAGTGATGTTGGCATGATTTTATGTGTGTAGCTTCTGACATTCCTAGGAAACATGGTTTCATAGCAGACTCCCTGGTCTGTGAGTCTCAGCATGCATACATCTGCAAAGCAAGCCCCACAGCTAAGGCTCAGGGAACATTAAAGATGGTCAAAGTGTGTGTCCTTTCTAGAAACCACCTTAATACAGGCTTATCACAAATCAAAGAGTTTTACACGTTGTAAGGTGTATGAACTATGATTAAAGCATTAGTGTGCTTCCTTGATGTATGTTTGCATGTGTGTATGTATGCATGCATGCATGTATGTTATGTGTATATGTGTGCATATTATATGTTTTTAACCTTTCAGGTGTGTTTTTTCTAGAGAGCCCAAACTGGTGTTAAATAAATGATTCTCCTGCCTCAGCCATCTGAGGGCTGAGATTACTCGTCTAAACAATCACACCTAACTTTGTATTTTTATTCTGTTTAATCAAACAGAGTTGTTTGCTTGCCTTAGTTTTTTTTATATCATACCTTGAAGCAAAATTTTGGGTTTCGTTAAGAAGTGGGCTATGACTGGGCATGGTAGTATCGTGTGCACCTTTTTTTTTAAAAATTATATTTATTTATTTATTATGTATACAATATTCTGTCTGTGTGTATGCCTGAAGGCCAGAAGAGGGCACCAGACCTCATTACAGATGGTTGTGAGCCACCATGTGGTTGCTGGGAATTGAACTCAGGACCTTTGGAAGAGCAGCCAGTACTCATAACCTCTGAGCCATCTCTCCAGCCCCTCGTGTGCACCTTTAATCCTACCAGTTGGAGGAAGAGGCAAAAGCAGATGGATCTGTGAATTTGAAGTCAGCCTGGTTTATACAGTGAGTTCCAGGTCACCCAAGGCTACATAGTGAGACCATGTCTCAAAAGTGAAAGGGAAAGAAAACAGCGAGCATTGGGAATTAAACAAGGGAAGTGTAGCTGTTAGCTAGAGATGTTGGCTGGAAAAAGACTGAAACTTCTTGTTGCGGCTGGAAAGTCAAATCACATTACTGAGCTGAGACTGACATACAAAGATCTGCATGTTTTGTGTGTATTGTGAGTTTAGAGATACATATACTACTCTGAAACCATCACCACACTCAATGGATATATCTGTCACCTCTAGTTTCCTTCCTTCTTTCTCTGTCTCTCACCCTCTCCCCTCCCTCCCTTCCCCTCCTCCCCTCCCCTCCCCTCCCCTCCCCTCCCCTCCCCTCCCCTCTCCTCTCCTCTCCTCTCCTCTCCTCTCCTCTCCTCTCCTCTCCTCTCCTCTTCTCTCCTTTCCTCTCTTTTTCTTATCTTCTCTCTCCTCATTCCCCCTTTCTTCTGGAATACTTATGATCAGCATTTTTGAACAAAATTGTAAATATAGACTCTATTTTTGTTAACTTTAGGCACTGTACTGGAGGTTCCTAGAAGTTGCACAATGAGACTTTTAACTCTTGTTATAGGAATCATAAAATAAAATAAAATAAAATAAAATAAAATAAAATAAAATAAATGGACTCTGCCTCTAGGTGATTGATTTCTTAGGAGCAACTCCAGGGACAGATCAGGGACTTGCCTAAGCAACCGCTCTCAAGAAGATGATGTATTTTCCCTCCTTGAATTCTTGCCTAGTGCAGTCCTATAAGCTACCATGAAAGATGTGACTATTTCTTCTTCCCCTCTCTGCCTTTTTGTCTTCCAGAGTTTTAAATCCCCAGTTAAGAGTTTGGGATTCCTTACTCTTTTTCTAAAGTTCCCCTTCCCTGCCACGTGGAACTCTACTATGTGTCCAACTTCATGTTTATCCTCTAAATGCTCCCATCAGCAGCTGTGACAATGTTTGCTAACAGCCACCATAACACGTATGAGGTGCTATCTCATTGTAGATTTGGAATTTCTAGATATTTCTTGTTGAATTCATGGACCTGCTGGACATTTGCATATCTTTTTGTGTGTGTGTGTTTGTGTGTGAAATGTCCTCTCAGAGCCCTGGCCCATTGCTGTTTGTTTACCTGTACATTCTGCGTGGTAACCCTGTTGCAGATGTACAATTTGCAAACATGTTTTTCTTTGTTCTGAGTGCTTTTTGCACCCTGCTGCCTGCTGCCTGCTCTCTTTGAGGCACAGCCATTTGCAGTTTGGTATGTTTGAACTTGCTTGGTTTAGTCGGTGTTGACTGTGCTTTTGGTACAGCATCTCAGAAATCACGGTCAAGTTCAATGGCAAGATGTTTCTTCTTTGTTTTCTTCTAGTAGTTTCATACTTTCTGGCCTTACATTCTAATTATCATTCTCTCTCGAACAGATTCTGTGTTTGGGTAGCGAAACCACAACTTCTTTGCACACCCTCCACTTTTTGTTTTACATGTGGACATACTGTTTTCTCAGGGCTGCCCATTCAAGAGACTGACTCTCCCACCTTTGTTGTAGTAGCTTGGTTTTCAAAACTCATTGTGCTTTCTAAATATACAAGCATGCTATCTGCAAACAGAAGTACTTTTACTTCTCCCTTTCTGGTTTTTATTTCACCTGTCTCTTGTTTGATTTCTTTCTATAGCTCTGACTGGATCTTGCAGTGCTATATTGAATGGAAGTTGTAAAGGTCCTTGTCTCATTACAGGCCTGTCATTCACAAGGCCCAGGTTTGATCTCTAGCACTGGAAAAAGAAGAAGAAAAGTTCAAAAGAGAACGATATCCAAGAAGAGACTAAGACAGAAGCTTATCAAGGCCTATATATTTAAATACCTTCTGGGTTCTCTGTGATGTGCTTCTTTCTCCTGCTGATAGGTCCAGGCCCTTTCCAGAATGAAGATCTTATGACCCCCCAAATAAAACAAGACAGATAGTTCATCATAGCATTTATGGCCAACTCTTACATAGAAAATTAGAGTGATATTTTTAGATTTTTGGGTGTATAGGTGTTGGCTTTGGGGAAAAATTATTTCTGTGAGGCAGCTTATGTAAGAGTAATTCTAGGTTGTATAGCTTTGCCTCAGAACAAAATGAACTGTAAGAGACGGTTGCAAGGAAACATCATAGAGGAACCTCAATTGCAGGTCTCGCCAAAGATTTGGTCAGTACACAGAGAAATAGATTTTTTATATTAATTAATTTAGTGCATGTGTGTATGTGAGGGCACATGTACATAGTGTGTGTATATGTGTATAAGAGGACACAAACAGACATAGTGTGTGTATGTATATGGGAGGACACACATAGACATAGTGTGTGTATAGTGTAAAATGAGAGGACACACACAGACATAGTGCGTGTATGTGTATGGGAAGACACACACAGACATAGTGTGTGTATAGTGGCTGAGAGGACACACAGACATAGTGTGTGTATATGTGTATTAGAGGACACACACAGACATAGTGCGTGTATGTGTATGGGAGGACACACACAGACATAGTGTGTGTATAGTGGCTGAGAGGACACACACAGACATAGTGTGTGTATATGTGTATTAGAGGACACACACAGACATAGTGTGTATATGTGTATGGGAGGACACACACAGACATAGTGTGTGTATATGAGTGAGTGAGGGCAGATTTTAGGAGTTAGTTTTCTTCTATCATGTGAGTCCAAGAGATAAAATCTTTTCCAACTGAGCCATTTTTCTCTTTCTTTCTTCTCTCCCTCCCTCCCTCCCTCCTTCCCTCCCTCTCCTCCCTCTCTCTCTTTCTTCTTTTTTCTCTCTCTCTCCCTGTTTTTTGAGACAAGGTTTCTCTTTGTATACCTGGCTGTCCTGGAACTCACTCTGTAGAGCAGGCTGGCCTTGAACTCATAGTGATCCACTTGCCTCTGCCTCCTGAGTGCTGGAATTAAATTTGTGCACCACCACCATTCTGCGCAGCTGAGCCATCTTGCTGGAAACTAGGAAGAAATCTCATTGTGATTTTCATATATTTATATTACATTTTGTTCTTAGTCATTGATCCTCAGTTGATGGCTTATTAGAACTCATATACAAAGCATCTAGAAATAATAATTACTTGTAATACGTAAGGCGTACAATAAAAGATGTCAGCAAATATCTTCAATGAATACATTTTTATAGCATATTTTCTTTTAAAAATGTAAGACAAATCCTTCCATATAAATTGAACACATATAATTGCGTCATTTCTACTAACAATTTTATCTGAAACATCTACATTTGAGAAGTCCTTTGAAACACTAGATCTCAGTTCTGAGTTTCTGCAGCTGAGTTTCAGTAGCTGGTGGTGCTTTGCTTTAGTCTCTAGGACTCTAGACACTGAAGTTAAGGTTTTGCGCTCACACTTTCACATTCTCACACTAGCACACCTGGGATTGTGTCAAAGTAGGTATAGTTGTGAGACAACAAATACATCATACATAGAAAAATGTCAGGATTTTCACTTGCCCCGAAGATGATTTTTTTTTAACAACATATTTGGTCTTTACTGTGTCTGAGCTTAAAATGTTCCACAGGTTGTGGAGTGCAAGTTGGAAATCTTTCATGTTTCAGCAGGTAGGGGAGTATCTGGAAGACAATGAAACTTACATAACTCTCCATTGACAAGTCCTGTGAGATACTCATGCTGCCAACAGAGCACTCTGAAGAATGGGAATAGAACAAGGAAGAGGCCAGAGGAGGTGGACTGCTTGGAATGTAGTTTATGAGCTAACGCTGTAATGCCAAGGCTCCTGTGAAGGCAGAGTGAAGCAAGACCACACACAGATGTCATTCATGGGGACCGCCCCTCCCTCCAAGCCCCACATAAGTAAAAGAGCCTGGAACTTTGGGGCTCTCTGGTGCTCAGTACTACGCCTGTGTTGCCCCATCCACCTTTTTGTACAAATCCTACTATATCTCATTTTCAACTACCTTGGTTACATTTGTTCAAATGCCTTTCTTAGTAATGTTTCAAGTATTTTTTTAGCACTTGTATTTTTGTGTGTGTGTGTGTGTGTGTGTGCGCACGCATGTGTGTATTTGGTGGGGTCATTTTGGGTCATTTTTATTTTCTAAGGCATAATGACAGCATTTTTTAAAATCCTGCTATCATCTGAGTTCATCTGGTGGAATCCCAGGTAGAACCTTTGGAAAAGGCTGAAAGAACAAGACGGGTTTACCTCATGTCCATGTCCTGCTTCTGCTCACTGCTTCCTTAGCAACACAGATTGTACCTAACCTGAATAAGAGAAGCCAGTCAATAGGTGCGCATTTGCATATCGAGTCTCTTTCCATAGTTACATATTAGTTACTTTTCTGTTATTGTGGTAAAATATCGTGACCAAATCAGAAGAAAGGTTTTGTTTCTGCTTTTGAGTAGAGCAGGATGGGTGTCCTTATCACAGGAAACATGGCGTGGTGGAGGGCTGGCTGGTTACATGTAGTCCACACAGAGGAGAGAGAGAGGAGAGAGAGAGGAGAGAGAGAGGAGAGAGAGAGAGAGGAGAGAGAGAGAGAGAGAGAGAGAGAGAGAGAGAGAGAGAGAGAGAGAGAGACAGAGAGAGAGACAGAGAGAGAGTGACAGAGAGAGAGACAGAGAGAGAGACAGAGAGAGAGAGTGCACATGAAGTGGGGCATGGCTATTAGCCCCCCAAACCTGCTTCAGTGATGTGTTCCCTCCAGCACATCCTGGAGGATCCATAATCTCCCCAAACAGTGCCACCAGCTACAACTGCAAGCCAAATGTTCAAATGCATGAACCTGTGGGGAACACTGTTCATTCAAATATGTCCCTGTAGTTAAAATTCCCTCATCTGAATATTGCTGATATGAGCTTATGAACGCTCCTGGAAGCAGGCAGTTGAAAGTTATCAGACATAATGTGTGCCCCCTTTAAAAACATTGTTTATCTTTGTGTTTGTGTAGGAATGAGCATGCCACCTTCCGTGTGTGGAGGTCAGAAGACAACCTCATAAGCTTGTCCGTGCCTTCTACCTCATTTGCAATAGGGTTTATTGTTCTCAATGAGGAGTCCAGGCTCACACATCCACAAAACTCTGGGGGAGTTCTTTGGTGTCTGGTCTCACCTTAGGAGTGCTAGGAGTTCTGAGATTACAGACCCATGTCTATCCTATTTGGCTTTACATGGTTCCGAACTCAAGTTCTTACACTTGTGCAGCAAGCATTTTACTGATTGAGACATCTCCCCAGTCCAGATGTGTTCATCTAACTACAGGTCTCATATTCTGTCATTTCTAAGATGTAGCCTTTAAGATTTACCACGTATCAGCGTCACCTGGAGGTAGTGCCTGCTTGAGGAGATCACTAGAGCTGCACACTGCTATTCCTGGTTTCTGATCAGGTGATAGCCCCCCCTGCTGGGCTTGAACTCTTGAAGAACCACTATGCTAAGCAGTAAGAGCCTTCCTTTCTCATGCTTATGAGTGTATGCTGATTTTCCTCTCAGTTACTCAACTCCTGAGGGTCAGATGATAGACAAGGACACTATTTTGTTCCTAGAAACTAATTTTGAGAGTGCAGGTGAACTCTTACCAACCACAGATGGCCTTTCTTCCATGGTAAGGGAGCTTCTTTAGTTTCAAATCCCTATCAATTTTGTCTACATATTTCTCAATTGCTATCAATGATCTCAGTTGCAACATAAATACGACCATAAATATCAATAATTTATCATTTTGAAGAACAAATCAAATAACTAAATATTTTCATCTTTATTTGCTTGTGTTTGAGAAACTACTTAAGAAAATTCTACTTTTAATTTCTTTTATATGAATTACTTTTGACAGGGTCTCCCTATGTAGCCCACCCTCAAACCGAACTCACATGCACTTGCATCAGACTGTTAGGTGATGAAATTATTGGTGTGTACTGTATTAAAATGTTTTAAATATGCATTTTATTAGTATGCCTCCTTATTTTCTTAGGCCATGCTCTGAGATGTTATTTAAAAAAAATGAAGAAAGAAAAATAAAGAAAGAAAAAAAAGAAAATAAGAAAAAAATAAAAAAAATCAAACTAGACCTCAGTTAATTTATTCAGTTATTTCTACTTCTGTCATCATGGGCTTCTACTGCCCAGAGGCCAGATATCAAAGTGGAATGAAATGATGAAGAGAAGGTATGTGTTTAGTGCCAAATGATAAACGCACTCTTTGCCCACAGCTATAGGCTACGGAAATCTCTTTTTCATGTAAATGTGAGCAACAGATCCAACTTAAAAGATTGCATTAATCTACTCCTTAACAGTGTAGTCCCCACAAACCTACATAGTGGTTTCTTTTTTTTTTTCTTTCTCATGGTTTATTTTTTTTTTTATATTTAAAAATTTCCATCTCCTTCCCTCCTCCTCCCCCTCCCTCCGCTCCTCCTCCCCCTTCCCGCCCCTCCTTCTCCCACTTCTCTCCCCTTCCCTCCACCCATACCTCCCCTCCCTCCCTCTCAAGGCCAAGGAGCCATCAGGGTTCCCCACTCTATGCTAAGTCCAAGGTCCTCCCAACTCCCCCCAGGTCCAGGAAGGTGATCCACCAAGCTGAGAAGGCTCCCACAGAGCCCGTCCATGCAGAAGAATCAGAGCCCAGCGCCAATGTCCTTTGCTTCTCAGTCAGCCCCCGCTGTTGGCCACATTCAGAGAGACGGGTTTGGTCGCATGATCCATCAGTCCCATTCCAACTGGAGTTGGTGATCTCCCTTTAGTTCTGTCCCACCGTCTCCATGAGTGAACGCACCCCTCACGTTCCTGACTTTCTCCCTCATGTTCTCGCTCCTTCTGCTCCTCATCAGGACCTTGGGAGCTCAGTCCAGTGCTCCAATGTGGGGCTCAGTCACCTTCCCCATCTGTCGCCAGCTGGAGGTTCCCTCACGGTCCTGACTTTCTTTCTCATGTTCTCCCTCCTTCTGCTCCTCATCAGGACCTTGGGAGCTCAGTCCCGTGCTCCAATGTGGGGCTCTGTCATTTTCTTCATCTATCGTCAGGTGGAGGTTCTATGGTGATATGCAAGAAATTCATCAGTATGGCTATAGGAACTGGCCTTTTCAGGCTCCCTCTCCTCAGCTGCCCAAGGAACTAACTGGGGGCGTCTCCCTGGAAACCTGGGAACCCCTCTAGGGTCAAGTCTCTTGACAACCCTCAGGTAGCTCCTTAAATTAAGATATATGCTTCCCTGCTCCCATATCCACCCTTCCTATATCCCAAGCATCCCATTCCTCCGAGCTCCCCCCATTCTCCCCTTCACATTTTTCTCTCCCCATCTTCCCTTGGCCCAGTCTCGCCCAACCCTCAAGTTCCCAATTTTGCCTGGCGATCGTGTCTACTTCCAATATCCAGGAGGATTACTATATCTTTTTTTGGGAGTTCACCTTCTTATTATCTTCTCAAGGATCCCAAATTTGTAGGCTCAATGTCCTTTAATTATGGCTAGAAACCGATTATGAGTGAGTACATCCCATGTTCATCTTTTTGGGTCTGGGTTACCTCACTCAGAATAGTGTTTTCTATTTCCATCCATTTGCCTGCAAAATTCAAGATGTCATTTTTTTTTACCGCTGAGTAGTATTCTAGCATGTATATATTCCACAGTTTCTTCATCCATTCTTCCACTGAAGGGCATCTAGGTTGTTTCCAGGATCTGGCTATTACAAATAATGCTGCTATGAACATAGATGAGCATATACTTTTGTTGTATGATTGGGCATCTCTTGGGTAGATTCCCAATAGTGGAATTGCTGGGTCCTGGGGTAGGTTGATCCCGAATTTTCTGAGAAACCGCCACACTGCTTTCCAAAGTGGTTGCACAAGTGTGCATTCCCACCAGCAATGGATGAGTGTACCCCTTACCCCACAACCTCTCCAGTAAAGGTTATTATTGGTGTTTTGGATTTTAGCCAATCTGACAGGTGTAAGATGATATCTCAAAGTTGTTTTGATTTGCATTTCCCTGATTGCTAAGGAGAGGTTGAGCATGACCTTAAGTGTCTTTTGGCCATTCGAACTTCTTCTGTTGAGAATTCTCTGTTCAGTTCAGCGCCCCAATTTTTAATTGGGTTAATTGGCATTTTACCGTCTAGTCTCTTGAGTTCCTTATATATTTTAGAGATCAGACCTTTGTCAGTTGCAGGGTTGGTGAAGATCTTTTCCCATTCAGTAGGCTGCCTTTGTGTCTTTGTGACAATGTCCTTTGCTTTACAGAAGCTGCTCAACTTCAGGAGGTCCCATTTATTCAATGTTGCCCTTAAAGTCTGTGCAGCTGGGGTTATGCACAGGAAACGGTTCCCTGTGCCCATTTGTTGTAGAGTACTTCCCACTTTCTCCTCTATCAAGCTCAATGTGTTCAGATTAATATTGAGGTCTTTAATCCATTTGGACTTGAGTTTTGTGCATGGTGATAGACACGGATCTACTTTCATTCTTCTACAGGTTGACATCCAGTTATGCCAGCACCATTTGTTGAAGATGCTTTCTTTCTTCCATTGTGTGCTTTTAGCTCCTTTATCAAAAATCAGGTGTTCATAGGTTTGTGGTTTAAGATCCGGGTCTTCTATACGATTCCATTGGTCAACTTCTCTGTTTTTATGCCAGTACCAAGCTGTTTTCAATACTGTAGCTTTGTAATAGAGTTTGAAGTCAGGGATGGTAATGCCTCCAGAAGTACCTTTATTGTATAAGATTTTTTTGGCTATCCTGGGTTTCTTGTTTTTCCATATAAAGTTGATTATTGTCCTCTCAATCTCTGTGAAGAATTTTAATGGGACCTTGATTGGGATTGCATTGAATCTATAGATTGCTTTTGGTAGAATTGCCATTTTTACTATGTTGATCCTCCCAATCCACGAGCAGGGGAGATCCTTCCATTTTCTGGTATCCTCTTCAATTTCTTTCTTCAAAGACTTAAAGTTCTTGTCAAATAAATCCTTCACTTCCTTGGTTAGAGATACTCCCAGATATCTTATGCTATTTGTGGCTATTGTGAAAGGTGATACTTCTCTGATTTCCCTCTCTGCTTCCTTATCCTTTGTGTATAGGAGGGCGACTGATTTTTTGGAGTTGATCTTGTAACCTGCCACGTTACTGAAGGAGTTTATCAGCTGTAGGAGTTCTTTGGTGGAGTTTTTGGGGTCGCTTATGTATACTATCATATCATCTGCAAATAATGAAAGTTTAACTTCTTCCTTTCCAAATTGAATCCCCTTGATTCCCTTATGTTGTCTTATTGCTATTGCTAGAACTTCAAGCACTATATTGAAGAGATAAGGAGAGAGTGGACAGCCTTGTCGTGTTCCTGAATTTAGTGGGATAGCCTTGAGTTTCTCTCCGTTTAATTTGATGTTAGCTGTCGGCTTGCTGTAAATAGCTTTTATTATATTTAGGAATGACCCTTGTATCCCTAATCTCTCCAAAACTTTTATCATAAAAGGGTGCTGAATTTTGTCAAATGCTTTTTCAGCATCTAATGAGATGACCATATGTTTTTTTTTCCTTCAGTTTATTTATATGATGGATTACATTGATAGATTTTCGTATGTTGAACCAGCCCTGCATCTCTGGGATGAAGCCTACTTGATCGTAATGGATAATTTTTCTAATGTGTTCTTGGATTCGGTTTGCCAGTATTTTATTGAGAATTTTTGCGTCAATGTTCACGAGTGAGATTGGCCTGTAATTCTCTTTCTTGGTTGAGTCTTTGTGTGGTTTAGGTATCAGGGTAACTGTAGCTTCATAGAAGGAATTTGGCAGTGACTCTTGTGTTTCTATATTATGAAATACCTTAAGGAGTATAGGTATTAGGTCTTCTTGAAAGTTCTGGTAGAATTCCGCATTGAAACCATCTGGTCCTGGGCTCTTTTTGGTAGGGAGGTTTCTGATAACAGTTTCTAATTCTTCACGATTAACAGGACGATTTAGAGCATTTACCTGGTCCTGGTTTAACTTTGGTATATGGTATTTATCTAAAAAACTGTCCATTTCTTTTACATTTTCCAATTTTGTGGCATACAGGCTTTTGTAGTAAGATCTAATGATTCTCTGAATTTCCTCTGTGTCTGTGGTTATGTCCCCCTTTTCATTTCTGATCTTAATAATTTGCGTGTTCTCCCTCTGCCGTTTGATTAGTTTGGCTAAGGGTTTGTCAATCTTGTTGATTTTCTCCAAGAACCAGCTTCTTGTTTCATTGATTCTTTGGATTGTTTTCTGTGTTTCTATTTTGTTGATTTCTGCCCTCAGTTTGATTATTTCCAGTCTTCTACTTCTCCTAGGTGAGTCTGCTTCTTTTTTTTCCAGAGCTTTCAGGTGTGCTGTTAAGTCACCAATGAGTGCTTTCTCCGTTTTCTTTAAGTGGGCACTTAGTGCTATGAACTTTCCTCTTAGCACTGCTTTCATTGTGTCCCATAGGTTTGAGTATGTTGTATCTTTGTTTTCATTAAATTCAGGAAAGACTTTAATTTCTTTCTTTATTTCTTCCTTGACCCAGGTGTGGGTCAGTAGTTGACTGTTCAGTTTCCATGAGTTTGTGGGCTTTCTGGGGGTAGCATTGTTGTTGAATTCTAATTTTAATCCATGGTGATCCGATAAGACACAGGTGGTTACTAATATTTTTTTGTAACTGTGGAAGTTTGCTTTGTTACCAAGTATATGGTCAATTTTCGAAAAGGTTCCATGAGCCGCAGAGAAGAAGGTATATTCTTTCCTATTTGAGTGGAGTGTTCTATAGATGTCTGCTAAGTCCATTTGGTTCATTACCTCCATTAAGTCTTTCAATTCTCTGTTAGGTTTCTGTCTGATTGACCTGTCCATTGGTGAGAGAGGAGTGTTGAAGTCTCCAACTATTAGTGTGTGTGGTTTGATGGCTGCCTTGAGTTCTAGAAGTGTTTCTTTTACATAAGTGGGAGCTTTTATATTAGGGGCACAGATATTCAGGATTGAGACTTCATTCTGATGGATTTTTCCTGTTATGAGTATAAAGTGTCCCTTTCCATCTCTTCTGATTGATTTTAGTTTGAAGTCAGCTTTGTTGGAAATTAGTATGGCCACACCCGCTTGTTTCTTAGGGCCATTTGCTTGATAAACCTTTTCCCAACCCTTTACTCTGAGTAGGTGTCTGTCTTTGTGGTTGAGGTGTGTTTCTTGTAAACAGCAAAATGTTGGATTCTGTTTTCGTATCCAGTCTCTTAGCCTGTGCCTTTTTATAGGTGAATTGAGTCCATTGATATTAAGTGATATTAATGACCAGTGGTTGTTAACTTCAGTCATTTTTAGTAGTAGAGTTTGTGTGTTTCCCTTCTTCTAGTTGTGCTGGTGAAGGGTCGCTAGATGCCTGAGTTATTGTGGGCGTTGTTGGACTCCTTGGTTTGTGATTTTCCTTCTATTACTTTCTGCAAGGCTGGATTTGTGGCTGCGTATTGTTTAAATCTGTTTTTGTCCTGGAATATCTTGTTTTCTCCATCAATGGTGAATGCAAGCTTTGCTGGGTATAGTAGTCTAGGCTTGCATCCGTGTTCCCTTAGTGTCTGTAGCACATCTATCCAAGCTCTTCTGGCTTTCATGGTTTCCATTGAGAAATCAGGTGTAATTCTGATAGGTTTCCCTTTATATGTTATTTGACCTTTTTCCTTTGCAGCTCTTAATATCTGTTCTTTATTCTGTATGGTTTGTGTTTTGATTATTATATGGCGTGGGGATGCTTTCTTTTGATCCAGTCTATTTGGTGTTCTGTAGGCTTCTTGTACCTTCATAGGAACATCCTTCTTTAGGTTGGGGAAGTTTTCTTCTATAATTTTGTTGAATATGTTTTCTGGGCCTTTGAGTTTTAATTCTTCTCCTTCTTCTACCCCAATTATTCTTAGGTTTGGTCTTTTCATGGTGTCCCAGATTTCCTGAATGTTTTGTGTTAAGAATTTGTTAGATTTGTTTAGTTCTTTAATCTGTGAGTTTATTTCCTCTATAGTATCTTCAGAGTCCGAGATTCTTTCTTCCATCTCTTGTATTCGGTTGGAAATACTTGTCTCTGAAGTTTCTGTTCGTTTACTCAGAGTTTCCATTTCCAGTCGTCCCTCAGATTGTGTTTTCTTCAATACCTCCCTTTCATTTATCAGGTCTTGTACTGTTTCCCTTACCTGTTTGATTGCTTTTTCTTGTTTTTCTTGGGTATCTTTGAGAGATTTATTTATTTCGTCTACCTTTTTGTTTGTCAACTCCATTTCTTTATGGCAGTTTTTTACCTCCTGTTTAAGGTCCTCTATTATTTTCATAAAGTACTGTTTAAGGTCGGATTCTTCTATATCTTCTGGGGTAGGGTGTTCAATTCTTGTTGTTTCGGGATGTCTGGATTGTGGTGATGCCATGTTGCCTTTCATGTTGTTGGAGGAGCTCCTGCATTGGCGCCTGCCCATCTCTTCCTTCAAAAGGAGCCCGGAGGCGTTTGGTGTCCTAGACCAATCTTTGCTGTGACTGAAACTGGCAGCACAATCTGAAGGAGCCCGCAGTCCTCCGCAGGAATCCTCAGACCTGCCTGGAGGCCAGAGTCTGACCCCTTTGGGTGGATGGCCTTAGAACTGGAGCAGGACACCTGAGAACACTAGGGAAAGCTTGGGAGACACAGGGATGGGAGAAACAGACACAAGCCTGCAGAGGGACGTGGGGGTAAGGGGTCTGTGCTCTCTTCCAGGGCAGGTTGCCCCAGGGTCCGCATTCACTCACCAGTTCAGATGGAATGTCAGTGCACAGGATCAGGGATTTCAGGCAGCCCAGGGTCGCAGCCCAGACAAAAGGGCCAAGGTGGGGGCAGGGCGGGATGGAATACCACACAGCGAACCTGGCAGCACAATCTGAAGGAGCCCGCACCCTTCCGCAGGAATCCTCAGACCTGCCTGGAGGCCAGAGTCTGACCCCTTTGGGTGGATGGCCTTAGAACTAGAGCAGGACACCCCAAAGAATGATGGATCCTCTGGCAGACTGTCAGGTCCCCTTGCAGGCCAAGCAGCTCTCAGACAAAGGCCTACCTTGCCCCGGGCAGTCAAATGAAGGAGGGGACCTCCCACCGGCCTGGGTGCACTCAATTCCAGGTCCCCAGAGCCCAAACAGTCTGAGCTGTGGGATTTTGTGGCCCCAAAGACGGGAGGATGAGGCAGGGGGAGGGGGGGAGGATTCTGGGTGCAAGCTGGGAAGGGACAGGAAGAGAGAGGCAGTATCCGGGGAGAATAACCCCTGCAGGAATACAAAGTGGTTTCTATAGTCACTGGAAGTCTGGAATTTCTCATGTGATACTATTTCTTGCTATGTGGTAAGGCTTTCAATAGTCACAGCATTAAATTTATTTTAGGAGAAACAAAATAAGTCTCATGTCATTTCAAAGCTTTAGTTTTTTAGAAGGAGCAGGTGCTCCTGATGGTTAGGATTTACTGCAAGCATATTTTTGTATGAGGTTGCCTATGAAGTATCCTAAATGAGTTTATGATTTCCCATCTCTGTTCCGATCCTTATATTGTACCTGCTGCACTCATTATTTTTATTTTAAATTATATTTGTAAATGTGTCTGTTTGTGGGTTTCTGCACATGAGTGCAATCTCTGAAAAGGTCAGAAAAGGGCCTCATGTTCCCTGGAGATGGTATTACAGGCAGTTGTGAGCTGTATACATGGGTGCTGGGAACCAAACTCAGGTCCTTCCAAGAACAGTACATCTTCCTCTCTAATGAGTCACCCCACTAGTCCTCAATAAATTATTCTATCAGTTGTATAAATACACTGTATGGCATGCACTGTAATGGAAATTGCCATCTCTTAGAATACTTACTTCAGCACTCATGGGGTGGACAATTCCCTGCACAGTGTGGTCTTGTGTTTTAGGTAGCTCTGTGTTCTCAAGACAGAAATTTCCTGAGTAAAGGGTTGGGAAAAGATTTTCCAATCAATAGGACCTAAGAAACAAGCGTGCGTAGCTATCTTAATATCTAACAAAATAGACTTCAAAATAAAATCAGTCAGAAGAGATGAAGGACACTTTATACTCATAAGAGGAACAATACATCAACATGAAGTCTCAATCTTGTACATCTATGCCCCCAATACAAGAGCACCTACATATGTCAGACAAAAACGTAACAGAGAAATAAGAGAACTAACAGATGTCATGACTCAAATGGACTTAAGAGATAGCTATAAAACATTTAACTCAAATGCAAAAGAATATGCCTTCTTCTCAGCACTTCATGGAACAATCTCTAAAATTGATCACATACTTGGTAACAAAACAACTGATAGAAAAAAATTGGAATAACCACCTGTGTCTTATTGAATCACCATGTCTTAAAGTTAGAATTCAACAGCAACACTAATTGGAGAAAGTCTACAAAGTCATGGAAATTGAAAAATGCTCAATTGAATCACCCCTGGTCAAAGAAGGAATAAAGAAAGAAATTAAAGACTTTCTAGAATTCAATGAAGATGAATGCACAACATATCCAAACATATGGGACAGTATGAAAACAGTGCTAAAGAAAAGTTCATAACGCTAAATGCATACATAAAGAAAGTGGAGAAATCTCACATTAGCAACTTAACAGCACATTTGAAAGCTCTAGAATAAAAAGAAGCAGGACCCACCAAGGAGGAATACAAATTGAGGGCTGAAATCAATAAAATAGACACAAAGAAAGCAATACAAAGGATCAATGAAACCAAGAACTGGTTCTTTGAGAAAATCAACAAGATAAACAAACCTTATTCAAGCTAACCAAAAGGCAGAGAAATAATGTCCTAATTAAAAATTCAGAAATGAAAAGGGGGACATAACAATAGACACTGGGGAAATAAAGAGATTCATAAGGTCATACTTCAAAAACCTGTACTCCACAAGATTGGAAAAATCTAAAAGAAACGGATAATTTTCTGGATATGTATCACATACCAAAATTAAATCAAGACCAGATGAACAACTCAAACAGACCTGTAACCCCAAAGGAAATAAAAGCAGCAATCAAAAGCCTCACAATCAAAAAAGTCCAGGGCTGTATGATTTTAGAGCAAAATTCTACCAGAACTTCAGAGAAGATCTAATATCTATACTTTTCAAATTGTTCCACACAATAGCAACAGAAAGAACGCTGTCAAACTCTTTTTTACGAGACTATAGTTACCCCGAGTCTCAAACCACACAAAGACTCAACTAAAAAAGGGAATTACAGACCAATCTCTCTCATAAACTTTGATGCAAAAATACTCAATAAAATAATGACAAACAGAACCCAAGAACACATCAAAAATAATCCACCATGATCAAGTTGCCTTCATCCTAAAGATGCAGGGATTCTTCAACATAAGAAAATCTGTCAATGTAATCCACCATATAAATAAATTGAAAGAAAAAATCATATGATCATCTCATTAGCTGCTGAAAAGCATTTGACAAAATCCAACACCCTTTCATGATAAAGGTCTTAGAGAGATCAGAGATACAAGGAACATATCTAACATAATAAAAACAACATTCAGCAAACGACAGTCAACATCAAATTAAATGGAGAGAATCTCAAAAACAATTCTACTAAAATCAGAAACAAGACAAGACTGTTCACTCTTTCCATATCTATTCAATATACTATGAAAATTTCTAGCTAGAGCAGTAAGACAACAAAAGTAGATCAAGGGGATACAAACTGGAAAAGAAGAAGTCAAATTTTGGTATTTGTGGATGATATAATAGTATACATGAGTGACCCCAAAAATTCTACCAGGGAACTCCTACAGCTGATAAACACCTTCAGTAATGTGGCAGGATACAAGTTCAACTCAAAAAAAAATCACTATCCCTCCTATATACAAGTGATAAAAGATCAAAAAAATCAGAGAAACATCAACCTTTACACTAGCCACAAAAAGCATAAAATGTCTTGCATTAACACTAACCAGAGTTAATACTAACCAAAGAAGTGAAAGACCTTTACAACAAGGACTTTAAGTCTTTGAAGAAAGAAATTGAAAAAGATATCAGAAAATGGAAAGACCTTCCATGCTTTTGGATAGGTAGGGCCAACATAATAAAATTGTCAATCTTGACAAAAGTAATCTACAGATTCAATGCAATCCCCATCAAAATCTGAGCAAAATTCTTCACAGACCTTGAAAGAACAATATTCAACTTCATGTGGGAAAACAAAAAACCCAGGATAGCAAAAACAATCCTGTATAATAAAGGAATTTCCCAAGCCATCACCATTCCTGACATCAAGCTCTACTATAGAGTTACAGTAATAAAAAACAGCTTGATATTGGCACAAAAACAGATAGGTGGACCAATGGAATTGAATCAAAGACCCTGATATTAATCCACACACCTATGAACACCTGATTTTTTATGACTCAATTTTTAATGGCTGAGTAATATTCCGTTGTGTAAATGCACCACAAACTGGCATAACTTGTTTTGTATTCTCTTAAGTCCATTCAGTGTTGCTATCAGTAGACTGAAATTTTTAACCTGTTTTTTAGAGATATTTCCTATCTTCATTTAGTTAATGGTTCTAATAATTACTTTCTTCCAGCTGCACTGGCATCCTTTGTGATTGGTGGAACTCTCCTGCTTAGGCTTGGTGGTATTTCTTCTTTGTGTGTTTCCTACTGCTTTTCTTTCCTTTTGGTTAACTCTAGGATTATATAAAACATCAATAAAGATTCTCTGCTTTTACATTAAGTTCCAAGTTCGGCTGTTGATGTCATATTTTCCTTCTGTTTATACTGTGTCAACTGACTAATGATTATAGCCATAGTTGTTTTTACTAGACTTCTCATTTAACATTTTATCTGGAGTTCAGAGTGATTTATACTTTTCCTGATAGTATCAATGTATCTTGGCTTTGGATATGTATTTACTGTTGCGCTTATTGGTAAGTTTTAAATTTTCATATGTTCTTACACTGTTACTCTGTACACTTTCATTTCAACTTGAACAATGCTAGTTAGTATTTCTCGTTAGGTTGTTCCCCTAGTAAGGAATTCCATCAGCTTTTGCTTACTTGGAATACTGTTCATTATCTCTGTTACTTATGAAGGACAAATTGGCCAGGTATCAAAATCTTATCTTGCTTGTTCTTTCTTTTGAAACCTCAAGTGTTCCCTTCCACTGTTTGGTGGAATTTGAGGTTTTGTGAAGAAGTACATTGGTAGCTTGTGGTACTTGCCTTATGTGAGATAAGTGTTTATTCTCAAGGAAACAGTTGCTTCAAGATTCTCTTTCTGTATTTGTCTTGTTGATAGTTTAAGTACATCTCCCAGAGTCATGTTTTACCTAAGCATGGGAATAACCCAGAGGTTGTATGCTTTGGTGACTTTATTATTGTTCCAAAGATTACAGAGAATACGTATACAAATTTAGATGTTATAATCCACTACACACTGAAGAGAAATGAAGTGGCCTCTCACTGCCGGCTATAAACCAGGACAGAATGTCACACTTAAGACTAGGAAATTTCAAGACAGTGGAATGTACTTAGGCCAATACACTTAAACATACTTCAAATAGAAAATTACAGTAAATGTAAGTATAAAATGTCAAATAGTCCAGTGTGTAAGGGAACATCTGATCTTTGACAAAGAAACTAAAATTATACATGGAAAAAAAGTATCTTCAACAAATAGTGCTGGCATAAGTGTATGTCAACATGTAGAAGAATGCACATAGATCCATATCTATTGTCATTCACAAAACACAAACCCAAATGGATCAAAGATCTCAACATAAGTACAGCCACATTGAACCTCATAAAAGAGAAAGTGGGAGGTAACCTTGAATGCATGAGCACAGGAGAGCACTTCCTAAATATAACCCCAGCAGCACAGACTCTGAGAGCAACAATAAATAGATGGAACCTCCTGAAACTGAGAAGCTTCTGTAAGGCAAAGGACAAAGTAAATAAGACAAAAAAGCAGCCAACTGAATGAGAAAAAAATCTTCACCAACCTCACATCACAGAGAACTGATCTCCAAAATATATAAAGGACTAAAAAAAACTAGACATAAAAATACCAAATAAACCAATTACAAAATGGGGTATAGATCTAAACAGAGACTTCTCAATAGAAGAATCTCAAATGGCTGAAAGACAGTTAAGGAATTGCTCAACATCTTTAGACATTAGGGAAATGCAAATCAAAACGACTCTGAGATACCATCTTACACCTGCTAGAATGGTTAAGATAAAAATAGCAATGATAGCTTATACTGGGTAGGATATGGAGTAAATGTAACACTTCTCCATTGCTGGTGGGAATGCAAACTTGTGCAGCCATGTTGAAAATCAGTATGGTGGTTTCTCAAAAAATTGGGAATCAACCTATCTCAAGACCCAGCAATGCCACTCTTGGGCATATACCCAAAGGATGCACACTTGTACCACAAGGACATTTGTTCAACTATGTTCATAGCAGCATTTTTTATAATAATCAGAATCTGGAAAAAACTAGATGTCCCTCAACTGAAGAATGGATAAAGAAAATATCCATATTGTCTTACATTAACACAACTGAGTACTACTTAGCGGTTAAAAAATGACATCTTGAAATTTTCAGGCAAATGGATAGAACTAGAAAAAAATCATTTTGAGTGAGGAAACCAAGACCCAGAAAGACAAGCACAGTATATACTCACTCTTAAGTGGATAATAGACTTAAAAAAAGATAACCATCTTATAATCCATGACCCTAGAGAAGATAGATAACAAGGAGAACCCTAAGAGAGACATACATGGATCCCCATGGGAAGGGGAAATAGACAAGATCTCCTGAGAAAATTGGGGTCATGGATGGGAGCAGAAGGAGGGCAGAAGGGGAGGGGGAAGTGAGAAGGGAAGGGGACAGGAGACCATGAGGGAATGGTATGGCCAAGATGGAGAAGGACAGAAAGGGAGAGCAGAGAAAGAGATACCCTGATTGAGGGAGCCTTTATGGAGCTATCAAGAAACCTGGCACTAGGCAAATTCCCAGGATGACCGCAGCTAAGACCCTAAACAAAAGTGGAGAGGGTATCTGAACTAACCTCCACCTGTTATCAGATTGATGACTACCTTAATTGTCATCATCGAAACTTCATCCACTAACTGATGGAAGCAGATACAGAGATCCACAGCTAGCACTGGACAGAGAGCTCCCAGAGTCCAGTGTAAGAGAGAGAGGAGTGATAATATGATCAAAGCGGTCAAGACCATGATGGGGATACCCACAGAAACAGCTGATCTGAGCTGATGGGAACTCACTAACTCTGAACTGACAGCCAGATGGAGGGAGACCTGCATAGGCACTCTGAATGTGGATGATAGTTGTGTGGCTGGGGCAGTCTGTGGGGATTTATCCCTAGTGCTTGAATTGGCTTTTTGGAGTTCATTCTCCTTGGAGGGATATCTTGCTCAGCCTAGATATAGGGGGGAGGGTCTTGGTCCTGCCAGACTTTGTTGACTCCCCATGGGAAGCCTTACCATCTTTGATGAGTGGTTGGGAGATAGGGTAGGGGAAGGCGGTAAGGGAGAAGATGGGGGAAGAGGGAACTGGGATTGGTATGTAAAAATGTGGAAAACTTATTTTAAAAAATAAATACAAAAAAGAAAAGAAAAAGACTTGGAAAAGCAATTTATCAAGGTTGCAAGCACATGCAATGTTGAAGTTCAAAGATTTGTTAGAGGATATGGGGAAACCTCAGCCAACAGGGAGTGGGAGGTGGAGGATGTGGGGAAGCCCCAGTTAACAGGGAGTGGGAAGCTGACCAGTGGTTTATAATCAATTTGTGAGGACAGTTCAGGGCTTGCCCAATTCCTCAGAGGATTCGTAATAGGACTCCATGACCCACAGCTCCTGAATAGATATTTAGATAACTTAGCCATTATCCTTGCTTTATGCCTTTGGTACGATTTCATAGTATTGTCTTTAAAATAAGTCACAGTTCCCAAGATCTTGATCCAGGCTTTATTTCTAAGTACAATTCAAACCAACACAGCCAGCGTGGTTAGGATTCCTTGGAAAAAGGCTTGGTCAGAGGACAAGTACATAATGCGCCAGAAGATTTAAGGGTCCAGCCCATCTCACAGAGTAGGATCAGTGGAATTTACAATGCTGAAAATCACTTCTCCAATCAGAAAAGAATTTTTAAAGATTCACATTATTCTTTGTAGCTGGACATTCAAAATTATAACAAGTAGTCTATTTTGGTATTAAAAAAATTTCTCCTCTTTTGGACTCACAAATGCCTTAGAAATGTATGACAGGCCCCCAATTAGTACATTTCTTAAGTGCTGCACGATTTTGACTAAACCTTTCTAAAATAATTATCCTGTCACCACACATGCTGATATATTATTGCATAAACTCTTTTATCCTCAGTTCCAAAGCTCAAGAATGTCAAGGGCTGATTAAAGGCAGCAGTAATGAGGGTGTGAACAATGATACATTTGTGCAGCTTCCTTAAATATTAACAGGCACCTGATGATGAAAACTTAATTTATCAAGACATATGTGATGTTGTGTAATTAATTTCAAGACTTTGATTTCATACATTAACAAGAAATAAATGTAAGCCACACTAAGACCCTTCTGAAGCCTAGCATATGGTAGCCGGGTTCCACATTATTCTTTTGGAATAGCAGTGCTTTAATGCCAACCAACACAAATCAAAGTGTAGTTTTAGTGTGGTATAATTCGTGTGTGATTTATTCAGGCATAAATTGTTAGTAGCGCAAAAATTACATAAAATGAGGTACAATTGTAAAAGTCAGAGGACGTATGGACATTGCCCATGGGGATAATTATAGATGAGAAGCTGATGGCTTAGTTTCTAAAGGGGCCAGCTAGTTACCTCTAGAAGCTTTAAGGTACGGGATATTTGATGGAATCATCTTCTTTAATTACACTAGAACATTACGGATTCAGCTCTTTGAATTGGTCAAGATACTTCAGAAGTACAGGTAGCCTGAGTGTACAGCACATGCTTATAATCCCATCACTTGAGAATGGAGGCAGGAGGACCAGGAACTCAGTTACCCTAAGCTACACAGTGAGTTCCAGGCCAGCCTAGCTTACATGAGAGGGGAAACATGGTACAGATAGAAAAATCACTTAAGGTTTCTCAAAGGGTAAAAAGTGTCAGTTGGCTAACGTACTAGGATATTCCAGAGAACAAGTGATTTCAGGAATTCTGTGAGGAGGATACCTTTATGCACATTTATCTTCTCGTTGCTATTCTGGGCACACCCTTATGTTATACCTGGTTTACCTTGTGACTGAAAGCGAGAGCTTCCAGCGACAGTTGCATGCTCCCCCTGTGCTTTCCAGGGAAACACATGGATGCTTCTCATACACAACCTTCTGAACGTGGTAGTTGCATTAACCTTTTGTGTGGTGCTAGGAACAAATGTCTCTTCACCCCAGATAGACCACCAAGGGAAGATGAAGGATTCCACCAAAGCCCAGCCTGGTGAGCCAATGAGTTTGGGCTTACTTTCTGGTCATTGGTGAGAAGTTATGTAGAGGTTCACAAGTGACCCCCCCCCAAACAGCTGTATCACCTCAAATATCCAACCTTATCATTGATGACAACTTCACAGAGCTGCATCCTGGAATCCTGCTTCCAGTTAATGTTTGACATCCCATACACTCTATCATCTTCAAAGATTACTTGCAGGCTGGAGTGGCAGAGGCAGGAGAAGACCTGGAGGGAAAATGTCACAGCCCAACAGCAGCCGAAGCGGAGCATTTCAAGAAGGATACTATTGTCTGACGCTTTGATTTGTGTGGGCTAGTTAAACCTCCCACAACTCATTTTTTATCTTCATTTATATTTATGCATGGCATTTTTATGTTTTTAAAAAGGCTTAAAAATTCCAGTTTTGGGTATATAGGTTAATGGTTTTTGATTTATTCTCTCCTGTATGAAAAGTATCTATCATGTCTATAGTGAGACCAGTGTTGTAATTTAGATTTTTGACTCATCTCCAGAGGTCCATATGTTCTTCAGATCTGGTTCTAAGAGTTACTGTGAACTGATGGAAGCAGATGCAGTGGCCTGCAGGTAGCACTGGGCTGAGTTCCTGGAGTTCAGATGAAAAGAGGGAGGAGGGATCACGTGAGCAAGGGGGAGTCAAGATCATGATGGGTCAATCACAGAAACAGCTGATCCAAACTAGTGGGAGCTCACAGACTCTGGACTGACAACTGGGGAACCTGCATGGGACTGAATCAGACCCTCTGAATGGGGGTGATAGTTATGTGACTTGACCTGTTGGGGGGCCCCTGACAGTGAGACTAGGACTTATCCCGGGTGCATGAACTGGTGTTTTGGAACCCATTTCTTAGGGTGGGCTAACATTGTCTTGATACAGGGAGGAGGGCCTTGGTCCGTCTCAATTTGGTATGCCAGATTTGGCGACTCCCCAAGGGAGGCCTTAACCCCACTGAGGAGTGAATGGGGGTGCGGTGGGGGCAGGGGAAGATGGTGGAAGGTGGGAGGAAAGGAGGGAGGGAGAACTGGGGTTGGTGCGTAAAATAAAATAAAAGTTAAATTAAAAAGAAGAGTTACAGGATGGGCGGTGGCAGCCCACGCCTTTAATCCCAGCACCCAGGAGGCGGAGGCAGGAGGATCTCTGTGAGTTCGAGGCCAGACGGGTCTACAAGAGCTAGTTCCAAGACAGGTGCCAAAGCTACAGAGAAACTCTGTCTCAAAAAACAAAACAAAACAAGAAAAACAACAACTACTACAACAACAACAACAAGTTTCTATGGTCGAACTGGGAGGCGGTTACTACTTTAATAGGTTTAGTGTGGGGTGTCATTATAGCATTAGGAACATGCCTCTAAGGGGGCTCTAAAATCTCAGCCTCTTCCTCCATTTTGCATTCTACGCTCTGAGGTGAATGGGTTTTCTCCACCACGCATTCCTGTTGCTTTGCCACAGACCCAAAGCAATGGGGCAGACTAACCATGAACGAGAACCTGTAAAACTATATACGAGTGAAAAGATTTCTTTATGTAGCCAACTTAGGTCCAGTGCTTTGCTAAAGAGATAGGAAACCAGTACACCTTAGTGCCTGTTATTGAAAAGGGAGTATGACTCTATATTTCAATAAGAAGTTTGCTTGTCAATTTATCAGCTGTGGTGGATGTCTTACTGCACCGCCCTGTATGGTTTGCAACGGGCATCTCTCACAGAACAGAGAGCTCATTGACTTTGCTAGGCTAGCCAGCCAATGAGCCTCAGGGATCCACCTGCCTCAGATTCCAAGTACTGAGGTTACAAATGAGGGCAAATGTGCCTATCATTTTCCATGTCGGTTAGGGATCCAGACTCAAGTCACCCGTGTCCGAGTTACGGGCATTTTGCTGACTAAGCCACTTCCGCAGCCCTCAACCGTCTTTCCGCTGAGAGGAGCTGTAAGATGTCTTTCCATCCTTTGCTAAACGTATTAGTTACTTTTCTGCTGCTGTGATAAAACACCAAGTCCAAGGCAACTCACAGAAGGAGGGACATATGTGGGCTTATGGTTTCTCAGGGATAAGGGGACAATTATGGATGACTGGTGTTATGGTGGCTGGAGCAGGAAACAGAATTCACATCTTGATCTGCAAGCATTAAGCAGAGAATGTAAACTTGAAATAGGCCAAGTTTTTACACTTTCAAAACCTACCTCCAGCGAGATTCTTCCTTCAACAAATCCATACACCCTAAGCCTCCCTAAACTGTGCCATCGACCGAGTACCAAATATTCAGTGCTAGGGACTGTGGGACATCCATCACTCAAACCGTCACATCAGTTCACTCGCTTCTGCTAGAAACAATTTGGCAGTTTCCATGACAAAAGGCACAAATCACGTGTTTATAAACTCCAAGCATTAAGAAGTCACTGGCCCATTGCCTGGTCCCCTTTACATTCCCATCATGACCCCTCTGGTCCCGGCTCCTTGTAGCAGATTGCCCCACTCCAAAGTCGGTCACTGGAGACTGCTACATTTTTCCTTTTGTAACTTATTTTTTATGTTCTTTCCATATTTCTCCCATTTGGGTATTTCTTTCTTTTGTGTAGTTTCATAGGGAAAGCTATTGTGATTGTTTATGGAGTGGGTTTAACTCTATTTAATCTTTTGGTTGATTTCAACAGTTATTGATGATGCTGAAATGAATATTAAATTCCAGTGACCTTGACTTTTTGTTTCTTTCTTGCAAGGTTTTCCACCTAAACATTAGTAAAAAATTGGTTGGTGTTGTCTACTTTTGAATACATTTTCTTAAATCCGCTACATAAGCTCTTTTGTTTAGTTTTAGGCGATTTCAACCTAATTTTCTCTTAAACAGGTAACCGTTTCACAGCATCTTAAAGTTGTTCCTTTCTTTTTCTTCAGATAAGAACCTATCCATCAAATTCTCATGACATTAAAAGCATAAGCGCTCCCTTTCCAATACTAAAATAGTATAGTTATATATTTTCTACTAATACCAAACTTAAAAACTGGAGCTTTTTTTAAAACAAGTTTTAGGGGAGGGAAGGGGGAGGAGGAGGGGAGGGAAGGGGGAGGAGAAGGGGAGGAGCTGAAAATTTTTAAATATAAAAAAATAAACCATAAAAAAAATAAAATTTCTCTTTTTATACTTCAAAAATGTGTAGCCTACCTTTGGATAGTAATTTTCTCATATGAAGTTTATACTCAACATGACTTTTCTCTATCACAAAAGAAATATGTGTGGCTAAAATGTAGATGCCTTTAAACAACAACAACAATATAAATAAATATGTGTAGGAAACTAGATTGTGATTGGAGTTATAATATAGATTTGATGGATGACCCAGGTTCAGATTGATATAATTTTAAATAAAATTTAAACAAATATATAAAACTATAGTATTATTATTCAAGGAACTATTATGTATCTATGATACTATAAAAGTAAAACAAACATCCTTAAAATAAATATAGGGAGACTGTTACTTTTTTACAAAATTAATATGATCCTGAATATTATATATGCAATGAAGATGATGATAATTTTAAACTTGATTTTCTTTCGAATCTATTGAAAATTTTTAGTTTTACTTTTTTTCCCTGTAAATATGAATGGTATGTGCATGTGAGTGCAGTGACCATCAGAAGAGAACACTTTATTCCCAAGGAGCTGGAGTTACCATAGAGCTGTCACCTGCTATGTGTGCCTACCAGTGGAACTCAGTTCCTCTTCATGAGATGCAAATGCTCTTTTTTTTTAAATTTATTTATTATGTATACAATATTTTTTGTGTTTATGCCTGAAGGCCAGAAGAGGGCACCAGACCTCATTACAGATGGTTGTGAGCCACCATGTGGTTGCTGGGAATTGAACTCAGGACCTTTGGAAGAGCAGGCAGTGATCTTAACCGCTGAGCCATCTCTCCAGCCAATGCAAATGCTCTTAACTGCTGAGTTATCTCTCCAATCCCTGATCTTCAATGGCAGTTAATTCAAACGTCAAAGGTGTGTTTTTATGAGATTGATAATTTGAGTACAAACTCAAAGACAATTGTATCACTGGTTATATTTTTGTATATACACAATGATATTGTTTCCATCTAGGTTAATAAAGATGAAAGAGTACATTACTTCTTTTAAGACTCAAATGCTAATTTTATTGACTTTATCACATGTTATATATTTCTGTATTCTAAGGTAGCTTGGTATGGCTTTCCCTTTTTTGCCAATAATAGTTTAAAGCATCTTGTAGCCATTTATAATTCTCTAAAATTATCTTCTGCCATTTCATCTCATATTTTCAGATATATTTTCATTAATTTGCATATGTATGCTAGTTTAAGAATAAATTTTAATATCAAGTGACTTTTTAAAACTTTAAAAAATCAAGAGTTTAATATTTTACTTTTCTGCTCTCAAACCTCCTGTCTCTAATAACATGCTCTAGTCAATACTTTCAGCACATGCAATTGCCACTTCCTTTCTGCTGTGTCTTTAGGACTTTTCTGTGCATGGGCACTCCTTTAATGTGATAGGTCCTACTTTTATCCTTTGGGAAAGAGAAATTCATTGTGTGAAGTTCAATAACATCATTGTTTATAGGAGCAGTTTATTTCTTGGGATGCTTTATTACAGCTATAGAATGAGAATTATAAAGAGCAATGACTCAATCAATCAACTTTCTGAGTGTTTCTTCTCAGAAGTGTCACTGCTAAAGTGGTAGAATAGATGAACAGAGTTGTTTATTTTATGAAAAAGAAGTATTCTCATATTTTTTCATTGTGTATTTTATCAATAAACTTTATTGACATGGTGCTTCTAAAATATTGGTCACAGTTATTCAGAGTAGAATGTTCATATTTCAGGTGTATCACAAATCATATTAAAAACCTTCTTTCTAGCACACACTAACAAATAAGAAGTCCAGAGTCAGGAATGGTTTACCTCTTGGGAGCTGTTGGCCAGTGGAGTTCCATAGATCCACAAACATTACAAGCTATTGGTCATGCTCTTGGTTATCCGCTGGAGTTAAACAGTATAATCCAATTGCTAAAGACACCACATATTTGAGTCCTAGAACAGGGAGAACTTAAGGGAATTCTAACTTGGATGCTTCATACCTTCTAGCTAGCTTTCATAGTGCTGCAGGGTGCCGTGCAAACCACTTTAGGAGAAAAGTAATTATCATTTTTCCCCCAGCTGTTAATTCTGTGAGCTACAGTACTGACAAATCTGAGAAGACATGCCCACTGATATAGTAGAGACATGGATGCTATGGGTGTAACCAATGACTTTCTAGTTAGATTTAAGGTCATAATACAGAACCATTATTTTGCACCAAGGATCTGGCTACATAGGTAATAGGCCCTTGAACAAAACCCACTACTATTATTATGCCAAATGGATAGAATATTAAATGGGATCCTAATGAATTATCATTATCTTGATAAATTAGTGCATTTCTCAAATCTTATAAAAAGAAGCTTCCTTTTGCAGTAGATGGTGGTCTACACAAAAATCCACAACTGGTAGAGGTGCAGACAGGAGAATATGGGATGCTTGTCCCTAAATGGGGAATGTATATCATAACTCCCCCCCCCCCCAACTCAAGGCTTAGGAATCATTATGGACTAGGGAGCAGAAACATATTTAGAGCCAGAGGCAATAGCTGATCGCAAGGAAACCTGTTTTTCAGAAACAACATGGCAGTTACATAAATGAACTCACACTAGTTGTAACAACACGACCTGTGCAGCTTCAAGTCGGACCAAATCTCAGCATGGAGAGGGCAGGTAGGCACAAAGTCCCACCCTTATATGAGGAGTTCTTGGCAATTAATCACTACCGTAAGATGAAAGAGTCAGTTTACCTAAAGTGTGTAACCCCTGGTTAGGCTGATGAAAAGCCAATGGAAGGCTACAAATCCAGGAATATGAGTAGTACAAATTGGACTTGATGGATTTGAATAAAAAAAGAGGATGCAGAGTTGGACAAGTAGAGAGGGAGGTAGATCTGGTAGGAGTTGGGGGAGGAGGAGTGATCATGGTTGAGATAGTATGCAGTTCTTAAAGCATTAAAACATACAACTAAGTAGCATAAGTAAAATATAGCTGATATTTCTTAATTTAGCTTTAATTCTTTTCAAATTATATGACTAGACTTGGTACATATGTTTCTGATGCCTCATATTCTCAGCTAGTGGTTTATATTTAAAAATATAGCAATAAGAAAAAATTGTTTCTAAAACACTTAATAAATTTGAAGTACACTTAATTCTTACTCCCAGCACCCTATCCTGAAGCATAACAATACAGGACTTTGACAGCGCGGATAGTACATTCCATTTTCAGTCATTAAGGAACACCCACAGAGAAATGATCATTATTTTCTTCTGATTATGAATCTTCAGAATGTGATGTTATATACAGAAATTTTGTTTAATTACAAACAGAACATACTATAATTTGACATAGTGAGGGTGACTAGAAATGTACGGTACTAGGAAAGTATGTCTCAAGCTGTGCCTATTTCATTAATGAGGAGCTGTTGTCTTTGCTGGCTTTTGGTTTCTTGCCTAGGAAATGACAAAGAAAGGTGTCTATGTTGAAGTTCTAATCCTGGCAATACTATAATTGTAGTCTGTTCTTCTACAGCTGGAAAATAAAGCTGTTACCTCCCCAGTCTCCCTTGTAGGTGTAAAAACTGTTGCGAAGTATTTTGAAATTATATTTTGGTTACATATTTTTTCATCAATCACTATTAGATTTCTCTGGTGTTGGGCAGACTTCCTCTACCACTCTCAATATTATAGTATAGGGTAACATGGTTACCTTCTCTTTCAAGAGATGACTGTCCTCATAACTGTTCTATGTGAGCACACTAGGGTAGCTTGAGATGGCACATTATTACACAGGGAATTTGCTATTGCTTCTGGCGTGCTAGTAGCATGGGGAAGAACCCTGCCACATCCCAGCTAGGGCTGAGTTGATTTTAATTGTCATTTTAGTTCTTGTCCTTATTCCTAATTCATTTTACATTTATTGAATGATTTGTGCTCTCTCTCTCTCTCTCTCTCTCTCTCTCTCTCTCTCTCTCTCTCTGTCTCTTTCATGGGTGTGTGTACACTCATGTATGAAGTGTGTACACTTCTTGTGTGTGCATGTTCATATGCATTGTGAAGTAAGAGGACAATTGGGGAACTAGCAGGAGTCAGCTCACCATATGGATTCTGAGGACAGAACTCATTTTTTCAGGTTTTCAGGCTTGGGGACAAGCGCTGAGCCACACTCAGAAACCAACCAATGGCTCTAGGGGAAAACAGAGCGACAGTTCTGGGCCTTACCACTTAGTACTTCCCCTTTCTCAGAGATGTGAGCCTCTAAAGTCCTTCCTGCTTTGGCAACCCCTGGCCTTTAGGTCCCTACATTTGTTAATTTACATCTTTCTCCTTGGGCTTTCTAATTGTCTTCAGCCTCAAGACATTTGGAGACAACAACTGTCTCCATAGCTATATGTAGAATTCTCCTATGAAGGTTTTGTTCTGGAAACAAATGACAGCATGATGTTGTAATTACATAGATTTGATTGCTGCCTATTTGATAATAACAGTTCAAATCTCATGAAAATGCAAAGAATATGGTACTTTCAAATATTGGTCTTAAGAGAAAAATTGTCCACATAGAGACTGATTGGCATTTTCACACACTGCAATTGCTATGGCAGCTAGAAGAGGCATACCAAGATTTGGTGATGATATTTCATATTTCCTTTGACCCATATTATCTTTATAACAATGTATATGAAACAGTTTATCTGATAAAACAAAATATAATAATTATAACCTCTTGTGTGTACTGTAAAGACCACCTGGAAACTTTGAGAATTTTTTTCATATCACAAATTCCACATTGTTTATTTCATGTTTTTTCTTAATTTTTCTCAATAAGGCAGCCACAATGCACTAGAAATTCAAATGACCAACTCTGGTGATGTTCAGCTATGTATATATCATATTCCAGGTCCTGCCCATGGAGACTGTGACTGTGTTAATGTGGCAGGACACAGCTGTCTTCCCATGTCAGTGTGTGACCTTCTGAGTCCTACTCATGCAGTTACCTTTTTTGAGGCATTTCCTCCTCCCTCTTTAGACTCATCTGTCTCTCCTTTGAAATATGAAAGTGTGATCACACCTCAGAGTACTTACATACACTCAAGTTTTCTTTTTTATCAAAGCATTGCAATTCTTTAACGAGTCATGTGCTTTGCATCATGATCTTAACTGTCAACCCATTTATTGGGGACCTAGCACATACTAATTCTATATAACCATGGATACGCCCCAGTTCCTGATGAAGAGAAACGTGGTCAGTGAAAGCTGTGATATGGAGTCAGGATTCTATCACTGTCAGAGTGGAGCCATTCTGAGAAGTCATGAAAATTTAATACAGTGGATATTCAAGCTTAACTCATTTAGAGTTGGAGTCATTTAAACAATCAGATTTTAGGAATTGAAATTTAATGTACTGCATAAGCTATGGGGTTATAGAAACTATTTTGTGTTGTTTTTGTGTAGTATCAGGAACACAAACACACAGAGAGGTGGAGGAGGGAGCTGAAACTGCGAAGCTGTCTGGACTTAAACCCTGCCTCCATCAGACATTTCTGATGTGACCTAAACGCTGCCTCCATCAGACATTTCTGATGTGACTTAAACCCTGCCTCCATCAGACATTTCTGATGTGACTTTGAGAAAATCGCTTACCCTGTTTTTACATATTTCTCAACTTGAAAATTAATGAAATAACAGTGTCAATAGTACAACCTTGTGATGAAGTTCAAATAACTTTGTGCATGTCAACCTTTCAGTTAAGCAGCGGGTCCATGGCAAGCAGGCAAGCTTCCACTTCAAGGGGTACCTCTCCATCCTGCTTTGCATTAGCGTTGCCTGTGGAGTCTGAAAAAAATGTACATGTTCACATTCTCCTCAAACCTATCAATAAAAATTTCTGGACTAGGAATCCAGGCATGTGTAGAAGAAAGACACAGGGAGCCTCCAGTATTCCATGCATTGAGAAGCAATTCTGTGGTGTGTTCTCAAATAGAGAAATATCAAAGTAAGTGAGAACAGTGAGTGAACATTTTTTTGAAATCCTATGACTAGAGATGCCTGACTCCAACTACCAGGCCCCAATATCCTTAATACCAAAATAAGTAATGTCCAAAATATCCTTGGGTTTTTAATGGAAATGTGTCGAGGCAGCTGCGAAACTCATTTCTGCCTCCCACCGGGGTATGTCCTGGAGAGAATGTCTGCCTCTGTCTTTCCAGGTGGATCTTATTGAAAGGCATAGGAACTTTTAGTCTGATTTGTCTCAAGAGTGAATTCAAAGACCCAGAGTACGTGATTGCTGTCTGTAATTATAAACACTCACACTAAAAACCCTAAACTATTATTTTCCTCATTGGAAATCCACCTGTTCTTGCATCAGGGGATTTTGCACTTTAGAAGTCTAGACTGTTGATTATGGCCCGAGTCTCATGAAAAGTGGATCTTCCCACCTGCTACCGACCGCTACACATTTACTAATATTTTTTCTAGATCAGACTATTACTGGAGCTCGGAACCATAAGACCTAGTCCTGAGTCCAAATTCTCACTTGCATTAAGACAAAAATCACACACACACACACACACACACACACACACACACACACACACACACTGTGATCTTACTACTGTTTGGAGTGGAAGAAATTCTGACTCTCGATAGCTTATAGAAGCTTCAAAACTCATATAAATGATGAGACAAAAATCCAAGAATATGCCTGTGCATATCGGGCTGGTGGCCCAGTCACCAGAGATAGTCTTTCTTTTGGAGATCAACTTTTCTTCTGATGTCAGGAGCTTCTGCTCATCTTCTGCTCATGTTCTGGATATGCTTACCCTTTTAGAAGTAGTGTGTGTGTGTGTGTGTGTGTGTGTGCACCTGTATATGCACATGAACTCAGATGCACACATAAAGTAAAGGTATTAGATCCTTCTGGAACTATTGTTGCAGGGTGTTGTGAATTGCCCAACATTAATTCTGGGAGTTGAAAACTAGATAGTTATAACTTTTCTTGTTAACAAATTCAGAAATTCACTAAAGAGGTGGAAAGTATATAGGGTTGAGAGACATCAAAAGATAATTTTGGGTTGGCAATGCATATTAGGATGGGAAGTGAATTAGGTACAATTCTTTGGACTCACCAAGATAGGATTGATAAAAAGTGTTTTCTCTGAGTTTGTCAAAGACTACTGGACTGGACATTGCTAATGCAATCCTTGATGGTATATATTATATATAGTTATTTTACTTATTGTACATAGTTTTTCTTTGTTAGTTATAGCCTTCTCTTTTCATTTTTGACAAAAGGGGGAAAATGTTGTGTTATTTTGTTTGAGTTTTGACAAATAAAACTTGCTTGGAGACCAGAGGATAGAGCTAGCCACTAGTTAACCATAGAGGTTTGTACCGACTAAATGATAAGTCAGGGCACGGATAAGATTTAGGCCCTTTTTGGATTGAGAAGTTGGAGAGATAAGAGGTGACTGAGGCTGGTCCTTTACTTCTCTGATCTTTCAGCTTTTACTCTACTATCTGACTCCAGGTGTTTTTATTAAGACTAATCAAGACCATGCATCATCTATGTATTCAGAGGTCATTGTATTCATGGTCTGGGGTGGGTAGGCTATCCACCGCTTTAGTTGGCAGTAGACCTTATCAGTGGTCACATGGTGATGATGTTTTAGGCATGCAGACTGAAAGCATTATGAAGTCATGCAGGCTTCTGGAGATATTTTTGGAGATTTTTTTTCAGCAAAACTTGTGAAGCTATTTTCCATCAAGGCTTCATCAATTACAGAGTTTATGTGTTATGTAAAAGGCGGAAATGTCTCACAAATACATTCTTGCTTCTGTAAACTTTTATATTTTGATGCCTTTCTCTTATATTCCTCTGGATTGAGTACAAAGTTAAGGATTGTATGGAACAAATCAATAGAAAAAGAGATAGTTGGCATAAATTTTGACTATAACAAGTAGAAAACTAAGCACAAAATCATATTATGATATATTATGATTAAGCAATTACTTGTCTAATCTTACAAGGAATTTGGACTTAGAATGTATTATTCTGGTAGTTAAATATTTTCATCATCATAGACCTTGGTTCACTTTATTATGCATGTGTGTATGTATGTATGTATGTCTATATCTATGTGTTTGATATATATATATATATATATATATATATACACGGGATCTCACTATGTAGCTCAAACTGTTCTAGATCTTGTAATCCTGCCTCAGCTTCCTAGGTGCTTAAATTACAGGAATGAGACTTGATGTATGACTTCCTTTTATTTTTACACTGTGTTTGTTATTCTTAGAGTTTCAATACGGTTCCTACCTCTTTAACTTAGGTGGATGTTTCTCTTCTGCCTGCCAGCTCCTAAATCACAACATGGAGACTTAATTACAAAAGCTCAGCTGATAGCTTAGGATTGTTTTTAACTTGTTATTATAGCTTAAATTAGCCCATTTCTATTAACTTACTTTCTGCCTCTTGGCTTTATTACCTTTGCTCTGTACTGCCCATGCCGCTTTCCTGCTTCCTCCATCCCTGACTGGCAATACTCTGTGTCCCACCCTTCTTCTTTCCAGCATATTCTCTGACCTCCAAATCCTGTTTAGCTATTGACCATTCAGCTTTTTTATCAAACCGATCCAAGTGACAAATTTTCATAGTTTGCAACAAGATTCTTCCACAACAATTTATTAACTGTTTTCTTTCCATGTTCCTGTCATAAAAGAAAAGGATAAACAGCAAAAGCAAAATACACCCTAAACATATACCATTGACCATTTACAAAAGCCTACCTAGACACTAATCCTGACATTTTTTCTTGCAGGGAGTGAGTTGCATGGATAAATCCAGATTTGGGGGACTCAAGAAGGGTATTTTCATTCTCCATTGTCCGTTTTAGAAGAAAATAAAGACAACATAATACTGTAAATATTTTTTTTTCTTATTTGAGATAGGGTTTCAATATCTAAACCAGGCTGGGCTTAAATTAAATTAAAACCAAGATCTACCCACGTTGATTAAAAAACATACCATCGCAACCAGCAGCGCTGTGAATAATTTTTGTGTAACTGTTTCACGGCATCCTAACCTTTACCTTTAAGTTTTTATATGGACCATGAACATTTATTTATGGCATCAACTATATTTTTTTTGTAGTTTAAGCTGTGATACCTGAAGTGGAAATACAATGATGGCTTATCTTGATTGGATTTGAAAAAACTGAGTTGCATCCTGTCATTCTGTAACTAGAATTTACTTAGATATATTTTTTTTTGGGTTTTTTGAGTGACTTAGATATTTTTTAACACTGAGAAGCAACAGGGATGAAGGAAATAAATAAGGGGAGCTGCCGCAGCTGGGCCTGGCAAAAAGCCCTGATAATGGTGTCACCAGATCTTCCTAGCCAGTTCAAGTCAATCCCCAGACTTTGAGGATGGTGTTAAAGCCCAGTGCTCAGGCTGAGGAGATGTGGATCACACACTCGTGGGAAGGTGTGTGTGCATAAGGACCACATAGGGAAATCCCACTTAAGGTCAGTTGTGTATGAAGAAATTTCACATTATACTCATTAGCTAGTGCACTCACTCATATTTCAGTGTGATAAGTTCCTGGCTGGATTAAAGAGGAGGAAGGATCCATTTGGGCTCATGCTTTGAGAGGTTTCAGTTTTGGGTTTTCAAGCCCCTTGCTGTGGGCGTGAGGCTTGGTTGAGCATCATGGTAGGAAGTATTTGGTGGAGTAAAGTAACTCCCCCCCCAAAGGAAGACAGGGTATTGAGAGAGGAAGAATGCTGAGGAAGTGACTTGTGACACACGGTGTATCATCACGCTCTGGTGACTACTTCTCCAGCAAGGCCCAGCTTCCTAACATCTCTCTGTTTTACCATCACTTTACATTTTTTTGGATGGATTAACTGTTGAAGTCAGAGCTCCCATGGTTCAGTTACTTCTTCAAACCCTGCCATCAGTTGATAGCATAGTGTCTGGGAAACATTTCTGTCATAACAGAAAATGATTGTTCTATTAGAGGAGATTCAAAGAAGTCACACAACTTGCATTAGACAATATGATGAATGATGGAGCAGAGAGTAGCAGATAGGTCTAGTTCCAAAGAGAATAACTTTCTACTGGTTGGGAGAAAAGACTAAGGGAAATCACATAGGCTCAACAAATGATCTTCCTTACATTCCTTAAATAACCACAGTGAGGACATTACTCCAGAATAATCAGCATTACCCACTTGTGCTGATGCATAGCATCTGGGCAATTCTTAGAAATGAAAATAAACTTTGTTCTTGAAGTGGTTTTATTTTGTGGTAGTATGAGACCCTTTTTACGTGACTTTTTAGAATTAATTTGAACCAATAAAATGAAAGGCTGCAGAAAGTACATGGACTGATAAATCTTGAAGTCCTAGGTGTTATATGCTGTCCTGGTATAGGAAGTTCTTCTGTATGTGTGTTGCTTTTATTGGTTAATGAATAAAGAAATGTCTTTGGCCTGTGATGTGGCAGAATAGAGCTAGGTGGGGAAAGCTAAACTGAATGCTGGGAGAAAGAAAATGGAGTCAATGAGAAGCCATATAGCCCCGCCAGAGACAGATGCACCAGAACCTTGCCAGTAAGGCACAGCCACGTGGCAATACACAGAATAATAGACATGGGTGAACTAAAGATATAAGAGCTAGCTAACAATATGCTTAAGTGATTGACCAAACAGTATTGCAAAAAATGTAAGTTCTGGGTGATTATTTCGTGGTCTGGGCAGCTGGGAACAAACAAGCGGCCCCTGTCAACACTGGCCCCTTACCATTGTGTAGAGTTTTGAGCATCTTCAGTAATGTTAATTAAAGAGTGATGCTTGGATATTTTGCTTGAAATAGTCTGACCTCATTTTTTTTTTTTTTTTTGCCAAACACATGCTAACTCTTGGGAAGAAACACACCACACTGTTGTATTTAGGCTCTTATCTAAGGTCTTAGTATCAATAACTGCAATTTATGGCAGAGATAAGATGAAAGTCCATCATAAACATCATATAAAATTTATTTTGGATTGGATTTTAAAGTTCTTGCACTGGTATCTTTGGTGTAGAAAGCAAGGCATTGTATTTTAGAGGATTATTGTTTTTGTTTGTTTGTGGAAAATTTTGCTTATCTAATATTATAACTGAATGATTTGCATTAGATACTTTGGCATACTGTAATAGAGTATTGGTTATCAGATGTGTGTGGTATTAAAGCAAGCTTCTTGCTACAGGTATGGGCTGGAACATGTGCCACAGTATTAGTGCTATATTAGTAAACATCAGAGGGAGAAAGGAAATCACTCAAGGATTACTGCAATAGTTTTGATTTTCTTTCAACTATGAGAAATTTTTAGAAACAAACTATTAAAACAAATATTTACATATGTTATTTTGTGTTTATGCACACATACAGGTACATGTGACCATGTATGCACTGGTAGAGATCAGAGTTTGATGGTTGTATTTATTCCTTTATTGGTCTGCATCTTATTTTTTTACTTACTTATTTTGAGAAAGAATCTTGGAGAGTGACTAGACTGGCTCCAGGAATCTTCCTGCCTCTGGTTTTTTCAGCATTGGATTACAGGCACATCTCCACCTCTGGCTTTTTACATGTATGCTAGGGATTTGAATTCAGATCTGTGTGCTTGTATAACAAAGACTTAACTCATTAAGCTACATCTCCAGCCCCTACTATTTGTATTTTAAGCAAAGATTTATTAGTAAATTGTGTGTGTTTGTGCACTTTTGAGTACTGTCTCCCTAGAGTGTAGGAGAGGGTGTTGGTCTCCCTGAAGTTATGTGTTTTTATGAGACACTCAAATTCTCTGTAAGTGCAGTATATACTCTTAACCAGTGAGTCATCTTTCCAGTCCCTGCCAGGATTTTTTATGGAGTTTGACATGTTACAAATGCTGCAGAATTAATAACACTTTCAAATAATTTATAGTTTATTAATAATATCAGTGACTTTTTACAATAAGAAACAAATACATTTATGAAACAAACAAATTATTCCACTCATATTTAATGCTCTTGCTATGAAGAGAAGTATAATTGTTATCCATTTAAATTTTCTAAACTATATAGCAATATTTTGGATGATTGAAATCACAATGAGTTACTATGAAGTATGTCTAGTACCAATTATAGGAAAAAGTCACAATTGAATTATTTCAGCATTAAAATAAAAACCACCGAAATTCTAAGACCATACAGCTTGTGAGAGACTGTGATAGTGTGTGGCTTAGGGCTTTGTGTGAGAAAGACTGCTATAGTGTGTGGCTTAGGGTCAGGCTTTTGACTTAAACTCTGTAAGATATTTGGACTGAGGTTTATTATCTTTGTGTCTTTGAGCATTTTTTATGTATTTCTTCTCATCAGAATCTTTGTGTGTGAAGGACCAGACACTAGGAGGTTTTTTAGATAAACAGTGATCTAATGTACCTGCTATGAGAAGCCATAAGAGTCTGTTAAGGGTTCTCAAGAATTTATTTAAGTATATAGGGTAAACACTCACTGATACAGAACAGTTTGGATGCCATTGCTGATCAAACTATCTTCATCCAATTATTCTGTCTGGGGTGAAGAGCAAGCTGCCTGCTCTGCTCTGACCACCAAGACAGTGCAGACAAGAGAGGTTGAGACTCTCTCCCTCAGTTTATAAATTGTCATGTTCATAGATGACATAATCTTCAAAAGTCATTGGCTAAATAGGTTAAAATCTCCCAGCAGTTTCATTTTATCTAAATATGAATGTTCTAATCCTAGCATAAAACTATATACAATAACAACGATCAAGTATTGTGCAGATGAAAGAAAAGATAATAACATAAACAAAGATGAAAATACAACAAACAAGAACATCAAGCAAGAAACACATTCTAAATATCCAGACCATAGGTAATTGGCAAATAACAGATTATTCCAATAGCTATTCTATACTGAAGAATCTAAGTCTTGTACCTAATATGCCCTAGCTACAATATGAGAAGATTGTAACTATGATGATCTAGTTTTCAACCCCATCAAAGACCTGAGAAGGAAACTAATATTACCTGGGTAATCAAAGTGTGCAAGCAAATAACTTCCCAAAGATGCAAGAAATGAAAGAAGCAATTGGCTGCCTGGAGAGCCACTCAAAGTCTCTCTGCAATGTTAGGCCCAGGATATCTGACAGACCATTTTCAGAAGCAGGAAAATTGGAAAGACTGTCCTACCCTGTGTTGGCAAGTTTCAGCAGTCATTTTTCCTTGTATCCTGCTTGTCTGGATTGGACAGTATGCTTACTGTCAGCAGTCAAGGTAAGGGCAGTTCTTTGCCCCAAAGGCCAGTTTTACCAAGAAGAAAACAAGTTTTACATGGAGTGTCTTTGGTACCCATCATCTGCTTAAAATAATTGGTGCTGGGAGAAGCAGATGTGTGTCACTGTTGAGGAAAGTTTAAGTTCTTAAAACATTTTAAATACCATATTCTGTAGGTCTTTGAAGTGTTTGAAGATTACTTATCCATCTGAAATATATCTTTGTATATCTAGAGTACCTAACATGACTATAAGTCTGATTATTATAAATTACTATTAATTTGTATTTCTTAATTATGCATTGCATTTTTAAATGAGATGTATAAACATAATACCATAAACAAGAATAGAAATATACATATAATATAACAAAATTGAACTTAAATTTGTATCAATAAGCCAAAATCCATACCAATGTAAAGTATTCATTTCTATATCATATCCTGTTTTTTTTATCTCAGAAAGAGATTGATTATAATCATTAATTGTTTATAATCAACCCTTTTTAAATAAAAACAAACATTTATGAATAATATTTTGGGAATTTTGGCATAATTTTATGCTACTTCCTGCTTGGGGATACTGGTAATCTTATGGGGATCCTTAGAAAATTTAGAATTATGTTTAAACCTTGGCTGCAGTAGTCTGTGAGGATATATATCAGACAGTTGTCTTGAAGCTGTTCTGGATATTGGATCACATGGACCATCCAAAGCAACATATCCTTAGATCCAGATTTTGAAGTCAAGATACAGTTATGTTGGCTTAGCTTAGAAGCCCCCACAATCAAATGTGTCTCTGCAATTAGCTCATTAACAGTCAAAAATTCAAAGAATACACAATAGTGTACATAATCCAGAATCTCTGTGTATTTTCAACCTTCATGTGTTTTTGTATACTTTACTGTCTCTTTAAAGACTTTGTTTTATTTTTTAAATGATTTATTTCTTTTTATAACTGTTTACTCTTTTTCCTCTCTTTCCTAAGCCTATGTACATTTTTAAAACACACTGTGACTCATTTAGAGGATTTCTTTTGTCTGACTCCATCTTTATTGTGTATCTGTCATCATTAATTGATCATTGTTTTAAACTGCTAATTGCGGATGGCTAGGACCAAAGCTACTGCTTTTGCTCTTGGATCTGACCTGCTAGGCTTTTCAACATATCAGAGGTAACATGAAACTGGCCCACAAACCTTTTTGTCTGTATGAATGACTGTATGCATGACTTATTAGCCTCTCTGTAATGAAGCCTGTGAGAGTCTGCAGAAACCTGCCATGCCACGTAGTTAAATGACAGCTGGCAGCCAGCTCTATCTTGTAGGTAGCTGTTGGAGGATATGTCTCTGAACTGTGGCCAGCATGAGAGAATAGGAAGCCCAGTGTGGCTCTGTTTTTAGGCATTTTGAACTATATTAAAGCTTTTTGAGGTCTTATGTGGATCCATGCCAGACAGTGAGTACCATTTGTAACTGGAGGTTTCTCATCCCACCTGGTCCCACAGCAGCCTTTGAAATAAGCACTCAGAGGCTTAATGTTAATTGCATACTGTTTGGCCTGTTAGTTCAGGCTTATTATTAACTAGCTCTTACATCTTTAATTAATCCATTTCTATTTTACCACAAGGCTCATCACTTGTTACCTCACATCTTGCTTCTCTGGTGGCTGATGCATCTCTCTGATTTTGCCTTCTTTCCCTTTATCTTTGCTTGGATTTCTCACCTGGCTCTATTCTGGCTATTGGCCAAATCAGCTTCTTTATTAACCAATGGTAATAAATTCACAGCATACAGATGGGCATCCTACATCATGTATCTCTCACAAGTTTGGCACATTTTGGTGTTTATTAAATTTTCTAGTATTAATATGTTGTTTTTATTATTGAATTCCACTGTTTTGAGGTATATCAATAATTACTGAAGTAGAAATTACAATTCCAGAGTTGGATAGGTAAATCATGTTAGAGACAGAAAGGATTATACTTCTGCTTATGGTTGTGTTCTGGTGATATTTCTAATAGAACTTTTTGAATACATCTTTTGTGACACAAAGAAACAGAATAATTAGCTGTGCACTAAAAATAACCACCTTAAAGGCAAGAATCAGCACTAAAAACAACTATGTAAGATGGCATGATATTTCTAAAGTGTAGAAGGAATATCCGTCAGTACTGATTATTGATCGACAGGTTGAAATAGCACTCAGTTTTAGCCCAGATTAGCCTTAAATTTACAGCAATTCTCCTGCTTCAGTCTCCTGAGACTACAAGTGTGAGCCACCATATCCAGCAGCACTGTTATTTTATGAAATGAGTTCTTCATTCTGTCACATTCTGTTACATAAAATTGTAAGAGGAAGCAGGCCAGGCTGGCCTCAAACTCGCGATGTAGCTGAGGATGCCCTGGACTTTATGGTTTTCCGGCCTCCACAGCTCAGGTGTTGGGACTACAGATGTGTGTTGTGATTCCCAGTTTACACAGCACTGGAGATCAAACCCAGGTCACTGTGCCTGCTATAGAAAGCATCTACCAGCTGAGCTACATTCTTAGCCTTTATTTTATTTCTATTATTCTTAAGCTGTTATCATTAAAGGGCTAAGAAAATAATTAGAGCATATATAAATCTATCTTTATTGATTGATTTTTAATTATTATGAATTTAGAAACAGGAGAAACCAACGGATCTGTGGGACCTAACTAATGGTGCCTAAAACAGTGCTTTACAGTGAGAAATCCAAAGGAAGATAACAGAAACTAAATCCATTGCTAAAATAAGTGGAGTAGATACAGACTAATGATATTCAGTTTATCATTGTGTATTATTACACACATTCAAATTAATAAAGAAATCTAATTGTCATGCATCCTATTATTTGATCTTGAAATAAAAACAAATAATGGGAATCTAGTTATTAACTGAAAACCAGGTATTAACTATCTATTAACTGGAAACTAGCTATAAACTAAACTGGAAAACTAGCTCTATACTTCTATTTTGTGTGTGTGTATGTGTGCTTGTGTATGTGTGTGTGTGTGTGTGTGTGTGCACACGCATATGTGCAAACATGCACAGGTGTGTGGAGGCCAGAGGGCAAGTTGTGGAAGTTGGTTTTGGTTTTCCACTAAGGAATCAAGTCATCAGGTTTAGTGGTAAGCACCTTTACCAGATGAGCTCTCTCGCTAGCTCACATCAGAGTCTAAATCTACCCAAGTAGTTATGGGCAGCACAAATTGGAGTTGATGGGTTTTAAAGAACTGTGAACACACATTTTATGGATATAGAAGGGTGTGGACACTGAAGGAGTTCTAGAAGCATATGTGGGGGCCAACATTTTATGAAATTTCCAAAGAACTAGTTAAATTAATATTTTCATTGAGAAGTAACATAAATAATTCAGGAAACAGAGCATAGCATCTTTAAAACTTGAGGTTGTGTAGTTAATGCTATAGAACAACTACCTAGCACCTGAAAACCCGTGCAGGTGTTTAATGTCCATAATTATATTTAAAGACTTCAGTGGCTAAGCCTGGAATCTAAGTCACTGCTGCTCTTGATCCCCTGGAGTGACCTAGATTTGTAGAGAGAAATCTAAACTTGTTCCTTTTTAATCCTTAAGTCATTTGAGGAAACTTTGGACAATTTCTTTTCTGAAAATGGGCTTTGAGACTGACTTGAGGAAGGAATAGTTTAATTAAAATATATATAAAGCTCATTTGTACATACAGAGTTTGTAAAAATGGCTATTTTCTATTTACATTCATTTCCATCTGATTAGCTAATTACCCATGTAAATAGGCATACTGACAAATGTTTTTCCACTATAATTTAATGGGAGACATATATGTTAATATCAAGGATTTACAATGTTTAAGGAAACTTGTATATAGTCATAGACTAATTTGGAAATGTTTCACCTATATATTTCAGCATTTGAACTTATGTCTAGTTAAACTACTCAATGTATATTTGAGAGTAATGAATATCATTTTGATGTGGCTCCATCTAGTGAGATTAATTGTGAATCGAATGCTATTAAGCTCTACCCTGCTCTTGTGTAGCAATCCCCCTTTAGTTGATTCCTCCAAGAAAAAAGCTGGTGTTGAATTCACAAGATTAAGGGAGGACACAGATGTCACATGATAGGGAAAGATGACACAAGACTCACAAAGTCCCCTCCCCAAGATTATAGAAGCACTAAAGGGCCAGTGAGAGATGAGACCTTACCAAATCTGCAAAGGGAGGTTTGGTAAGAATCCTTTGCTGGAGGTGTGGTGGAAGTTTCCACAACAGGTCGACTTGACATCAGACCACACCATTTGTATTACAATGACTTTAAAGATTTCAATCATCATTACTTTATTATTTATTTATTTATTTATTGGTGAAAGCAATGACATGTTAAAACAGATGCCATTTTTAAATAATTATATTTAAATCAAAAGACGAGATGATCTTAGAACTAGTCAGAGAAGCATCTTCACCAGTGAGCTGCAGTCAAAGCAGAGACTCACTAGTCATCAAAGTGTTGAGAACAAGGACTGCTGAGTATTCTGCCTAATTTGACATCTGTGTCTCTCTCTCTGTGTCTCAGGAGATGCTGTGGAAGAAGCGGCAGGAAGTATATAGGTGTTGAAGGATGGAGGGAATGCTGTAAACTGCTGTCTTCTGTACATAACACAACACTGCCAATCACAGACACTCAGCAACTGTCACTGCACACATGCACATACACACACTATATATATACGCATACACAAACTATATATATACATGTATATGTATACAGACACACAAAAGGAGGATGAGATCTAGTTTTATGGAGTGGGTTAGCAAGAGTTGCAGAGGCAAGAGAAGGTAACAGGGATGACTATTACACAATACAGTGTACACATTGAGGAACTGTAAAAACAGAACACGGGGTACAATAAAGAAAGTAATTGTCAAGCAGTTGGACCAGCATAACTTAATGAGCTGCTTCATTTTCACTATCATGTATTTCAAAGCTTCTGGCTTTGAATGTTAGATTGGGTAGAACTTTCTGTTTAGATAGAGAGAAGTTACTCATTGGATGTGGGGGTCCAAAACCTTTTTCTATAAAGAGCAGTAAAAATAATCTGCTCACTTTTGAGGAATATGTAAGCTCTGTTGTAGCTACTTCGCTCTGCTGCAGTGAATGGAAAGCTCTTCTTTTTACCATGTAATGAATGTGCTCACATTATAATAAATCTTTATAAACACAGTGGGCAGAGGGATTTGCTGTTGTGGGATATTTGTACACTGTGTGAGGCTGTAATTGGTGTAATAAAAAGCTGAACAGCCAATACCTAGGTGGGATTTTGAGGCAGAGTGAGGACTCTGAGAAGAAGAAAGTTGAAGTCGCCAGTCCGTTGCAGATGAGGCAGGATGGGCACTACAGAGATTTGGTAACAAGCTCCATGGAAGAGTGTTAATTAAAAAATATGGGATAATTAAAGTAATAAGAACTATTAGAGCTCGGTGGTGGTGGCACATGCCTTTAATGGAAGCACTCAGGAGACAGAGACAAGTGGATCCCTATGAGTTCGAGGACAGCCTGACCTACAAGAGCTAGTTCCAGGACAGGCTCCAAAGCTATAGAGAAACTCTTTTTAAACAAAACAAAACAAAACAAAACAAAACGAAAAAAAATCAAAGAAGCAAAACAAAAAAAACCCAAAAAACTAGTTATAGAAAAACCTATGCTAAGAGCACTATTTGTAATAGCCAGAACCTGGAAACAGCCTATGTGCCCCTCAATAGAAGAATGGGTAAAGAGGTGTGGAATATATATACTTTAGAGTTCTACTCAGTGGTAAATAACAATGATATATTGAACTTTGCATGCAAATGGATGAAAATAGAAAACACTCTACTTAGTGAGATAACCCAGACCCAAAAAGAGGAATACGGTATGTACTCACTCATAGTGGATTCTAGCCATAAACAAAGGACATTGAGCCTATAGTTTGTGATCCTAGAGAAGCTAAATAAGAAGGTGAACCCAAAGAAAAACATATATTTATCCTCCTGGATATCAGAAGTTGACAAGATCATCAGGCAAAAGTTGGGAGCAGGGGAGTGGGGGTAGATTGGGGGGGAAGGGGAGATGGGGAGAGAGAACAGAGAAGGGGAGGATTGGGGAGAGCTTGGGGGAATGGGATAATTGAGATGGAGAAAGGGTGGATATGGGAGCAGGGAAGAAGTTATCCTAACCAAGGGAGCCACTTTAGGGTTGGCTAGAGTCTTGGCTCTAGAGGGATTCCCAGGTGTCCAAGGGGATTTCCCCAACTAGTTCTGTGGGCAGCAGAGGAGAGGGTGCCTGTACTGGCCTTATCCTATAGCCACACTGATAAATATCTTGTATATCACCATTGAACCTTCATCCAGTGATGGATGGAGATAGAGACAGAGACCCACATTGGAGCACTGGACTGAGCTCCCAAGGTCCAAATGAGGAACAGAAGGAGGGAGATCATGATCAAGGAAGTCAGGACCATGAGGGGTGCATCCACTCACTGAGACAATGGGACTGATCTAATGGGAGCTCACCGAGGCCAGCTGGACTGGGACTGATGGAGCATGTGATCAAAATGGACTCTCTGAATGTTGCTGACAATGAGGGCTGACTGAGAAGCCAAGGACAATGGCACTGAGTTTTGATTCTACTTCATGGACTGGCCTTGTGGTAACCTTGCCTGTTTGGATGCTTACCTTCCCAGACCTGGATGGAGCGGGGAGGACCTTGGACTTTCCACAGGGCAGGAAGCCCTGACTGCTCTTAGGACTGGAAAGGGAGGCAGAGAGGGAGTCGGGGGAGTGGGAGGAAAATGGGGGGAGTGGGAGGGAAATGGGAGGAGGGGAGGAGGTGGAAATTTTTAATAAATAAATAAAAAACCTATGCTAAGGCTGAGCTTTCACAATTAATAATAAGTCTCTGTGTCATTATTTGTGGGCTGGCAGTACGGATATAAAAGTACTACTACAATTTGGCCCTTGAGTTATATTTTTGAGACCTTTGTTCTGTTCTGATTTGCCCATAGAAATTATGAAAAGTACTTGTTAAGGTACGGGAAATCAATAACAAGTAAGCCCTATTAATTGCATAATTCTGACATTTTAAAAGCTGTATATGGAAACAAAATACTTCTGTAGCTGTTGCTTTATTATACTGACTCCAGTCTGTAAACACCGAGAAAGTGCAATGACTTACTTAATTTCTCTATTCCTCATGAAAAGTATGGAGTTAATCCCTAAATATGTATGCAAACGGTATTTCCTTTGAACCATCAGGTACTGGAACTCTCCCGGGATACTTTAAGGACAACTCAAATTCTGGTAAACATCTTTTCACACAGCCGTCATTCTATCTACTGATGTTTCACTTGCCTTTGGAATCATTTTTATTGCTGCAACAGAAGGAAAGTATCTTCCCTTGAAACCTTTTGTTCCGAGGCTCTGTAGTTAAAGGCTCAGATCAGAAAGGTTTGTGTCAAAGGGCTGGTAGAAGCGGAGTCTTGAGAGCTAGACTCCAATTGGGAAGTGTTGTAAGGATCTTGCTGTCTTTGGCCCCGCAGAAACAGCTTGCAAAATGAAGCCAGATTGTGTCCTTAAAGCATTTTGTGAGAGCAGTAAATATGACCAGGTATAGCAGGTCTCCTTAAATTTCAATCACAACTGATGGACAGAGTGTTGACTGGAAATCCTTTCTGAGAGCAATGTCCCATTTCCTGGAAAATTTCCACAACTGTTGTCAGATAAAGAGGTTACGGTTTCAGAGAGAACAGTCAAGTACAGCCAGTGAATTCCCTCCTTGAGACCTTCCAGGTCTTTCTAGAATTTTAATTGCTGGGAGGGTAAACAAGGATTACTTTTTTGAAATGAACATATCTCTATCTGTCTGTCTGTACGCCTGTCTTTTTGTCTGTCTATGTATGTATGTATGTATGTGTGTGTGTGTGTGTGTGTGTGTGTCTGTCTGTCTGTCTGTCTGTCTGTCCCTCTTTCATTTGATGGGCCCTTTTTATCCTCTCTTCTAACAAGCCTCCACCTAGGAGCCTCCATCTAGTGACTTAGAAAGCCACAAGTTCTACCGTTATTTGTACTGAGCAAATGCTATTTTGGAAGTTAAACATAACTTATAATTTCATGAAGAAACGTTGTGTAAACTATATGAGGCTACAACTGTAGATATTCCTTTAAGCTGTGAAGAACAGTGATGTGTTGGGTTTGGAAAGCACATGAAATGAGGCCTGGCATTGTTATTGCTGACAAAGAAGAATTTCTGTGCTGCAGTGAGTGGTGGGGCAGTTCAGGCCAAACCCAGCAGATAATTTGAGTTCAAGAAATGGAGGCAAGTTTATTTGTGGTGGTATACTCCTGTACTCCTAGCACTCAGGGAGGCTGAGACAGGAGGATTGCAAGTTCATGGTTTGCCTAGGCTCATAGCAAAACATTTTATCAAAACAAACAAACAAACAAACAAACAATCAGCAACAACAAGACAAACAAACAGAAGTAGTTGAGAGTCCAAATCATATTGAGTGCTTGGATCAGAATTGTGGAATGAGCTTGTTGCTCAAAAAAGAGGCCTTGATATCTTCTCTAACTCCCAGAGAGTTTGTAGAGTAGTGATTGCTGTGTGTGTGTTGAGTTTTAACAGTGGATCTGGGATCTGGGAACAAAATATCAGAATTTATTATTCCTAGATTGCAATGAAGCAAGGCCAGAAAAGGTCCCTTCTCAGAAACATGGACTACGAAACACTTTTGCGTATTCAAATATTCAAAAGCTTAAATACAGATCTGAAGACAGATATCATAATTAAAATATGTTAGATTAGAGAAGTGCACGGGATTGGATTAATGTCACATTGATGTCATTGAAGAAGTGAAATTGAAGGTGTGAGGATGACCACCTCAACTGAAACACAGAAAGAAAAACAAAATAAGCTATATGCATAAGACAATTTCAAGTGCCTAACACATGTACAGAAAAATTCATGAAAAGATTATGGCTGAAAGCTAGCCAAATTTGATAAAACTTTAGATCCATAAAGCTAAGAAATCCAGTAAATCAGGCATGGCATTTATACTCCAACAAACAAGATCAAATAGGATGGTAAATGGGAGACCCCACTTACATATTGCCTTCAAAAATACAACTTTAACAAATAGAATAAAACTAAAAGACTCTATAATGCTAACATTAGCCGAATTATTCTCTATTACTTAAAAATACAATTCATAGAAAAACATTGATGAATAAATTATTATTTTATTAAAATAATATACAAATTAAAATATTTATTTACCAAATAGGTACACTAAAATTATGGAATAAAATCTGGTAGAACTGAATAAATAAATAAATCCACTAGTGAAATTCTAATACCTTTCTCTGAGAAATCTGTTGAATAATTTATGCATGTAGTCAGTGGTCTACAGAAGACTCCATAAACATTCTAACCAGCTCAATTGATGCTGCAGCTCACCCTAGACGAGAGCTGAGAATATATGCTTTCAATGAAAGGGAGGATGTGTCAGCACATGGCATATTCTAGAAGATAATGGAAACTTAGCGGGTTTATAAATGGCCAAGCTATGCAAAGCAAAGTCTTCAGCTGGATAGTGAAAAAAAATCTCACTCCAGCATGAATGGGGACTTGCTTATAGCAACAAGGCTAATTCTCCAACTTCAGTGAACCTTTGTCCCTCCTTATATATGCTATCCCTCCAAGACTACTAGACCATGTAAAATTTGAGGAGAATTAAAGAAAACTGTGAGGAGCCGTGGGCAAGAGGAGCTGGAATATCAGCTGATGATCTACTGACCCTCCTTACTCACTACTTCTGTGAGGGAAGGATCAGTAGCTGGACCATGAAGGTCTCTTGTTGGGACATGTGCATAACATTTTTAGATTTTAATAAAGTATATTGTAAGCACTTTATCAGAAATAGTTCACTTAGGAGCTTCTAGTGTATTTTCACCAAGTGCCAAAACATCTCTACTGCATCTCTACTGCAAAAGTATTTCTGCTACATAATTAATTTATTTGCCAATATAGTTAACAAGAACTAATCTACATCCTCCTATGCCCAAAGGCACATTTATTAGGCATGTATGTTCTTGTATTTTTACCTTAGAAGGCAAAACTTTCTTTCACAATGCAGTATTGTTTATAGTGTTTTTGAAGAATAAAATATAATGAGATTTATGCTGGTCATGTGTATTTACCTTTAAAGCGGTTTCTACTCAAATAGATTTAAATTTACATGTTCTATTATTGTTCCAAGACTTTTTGCATTTTCTTCAATTTATATGCATAGCTCATGTTTTCTCTAATATTTGTGGTTATTGATTTATTTTCTATACAAAGCTTCAGTAAACATTGTTGTTATTCTCAGTGAATATACTTGAGTATGTTTTGATTGTTGTTATAATTTCCCATTTTCTAGAAAAATAAACTGAGTTATAGGCAACTTAGAAATAAAATGCAAGATTATTGTTGTGTTAAAACCAGCACAAGTAAATTGTTGATCACATTTAAACATAATAATATGAACCAGTACTACAGTGGTAGAAATGAATGCATGGAGTCGAAAAATACTTAGCTCATCAAAGTGTTAGAATTTGGTGGCTTATTTTATCCCTTTAAATGTAATTAACGCCTTTCATATATTTCCTTTCTTCCCTCAAAACTTGATCTTCAGTCCCTATGTCCAGAAGAACATGGTGCCAGTGGTCTATGTCTCTACTTCCAAGTGTTATAACAGGTTGTCAAGTGGATAGGAAGTGTAAGCATATGAGATACTGTTTGTCCAGCTTTTACAGTGTGCTATACATGTAAGTAACATGTTTCTAACAGCTTTGCAAGAAGGCTGCAACTACTATTATTTTTATTTAAACACTTATTTTGTATGTGTATGTATATGTATGTAAGTATATGTTTGTGCATCTTGTGTGTGCAGGTGCTAGTGGATGTGAGAGAGAGGCATTATCTCCCAGAACTAGAGTTACAGGTTGTTTGAGCCACTTGATGCGGAGGCTAGAGATGGAGTCTGGCTCCTCTTCAAGAGCAGCTCATGCTCTTAACTGATGAGTTATCTCTCCAGCCTTTTGCTGTTACTGTTTTATAGGTGGATAAAATAAATAATATAAGTTTATTTATTTGTTTCTGTTTGTTTGTTTAAATCTAACTGTGGACATACTCCAAGATACAGAAAATAAAATGGAGAAAAGAAATAGCTTGGAATCAAACTAGAGAATGGCCCTTTGGCGGTCTTGCTCCACCCAGGCTCTCTGTTCCCTGCTCTGCTCGAATTCACGCTTTTATGTCTCACAGTCTTAGGGAATTTAAATACCTTGCTCGAGACCACACAGCTAACAGGTTTTTGCACTGTTACCCTAAGATAGATACTATGTGAGTACTGGTAGCAGAAAGAATATCTGCTTCATTTTAACAGCAATGCAGATATCAACAGTGATGAAGTTACCCTGTTCTTTGTTTCGTGTTTTTTAAATAAGAAATGATTCAGTCATTACAGAAGTCCTACATGATTAATAAATTCAACTCCATTTTCCGGGTGTGTAAACTGAGTCGCAGAGAGGGTTGAAATACTTGACCGAGAGTGGTAAAGCTAGAATTCTGATCCAAACAGATGAACTCCAGAGGTAGGGAGAACAACCTAAAAATAATTTGCGGTGGCAAAGCCAATATCTCAAAGGTCAAGTTTTGGTCTCACTGGTCAGCCTGCAGCCCTCTCTGCTGACTTCTTGCTGTGCTTTTCCAGTTTTAATACCTCTCAGGTATTTGAGTGACAGCACACTGATCACTATTGTGGCCTGACTCGGGGGCTTCCCGATGCTTTATGTGATCAAGTTAAAAAAGGAAGAGAATACAGACATTAGTGGTTGTGCCTAGCCTGCTTATGCATAACAATCTGCAACTAAAATTATGCGTTTGATTGGACACATTTAGTATGAGTCCACAGGGCCAGCCTCTGAAAGGTCTACAGGGAACTGAAATTGGTTTTAAATGCCAGCTGGACTTTGTTCCAGCCGTCCCGAGATAGTTCCAGCTTGCTGGACTTTTGTCTGGATCATGTTCACCATGTCACCACGCTATTTTAAATGATATCACATTCATTAATACACATTGTTCTTTTATCAGTAGCAGTGAAGAGGAGGCATTTGCATCAGGAAGGAGACCTTTTCTTTTGAGACACTTTTTCAGTTCCCTAAGGATCGTTAGGGAGTATGTGACAAACACTCAGATTAACTGCTATGTGATTAGCAGAGATGTTCTTCCCTGCTCTCGGGCCTGAAATGCCATCTCTGTTACCTATGGTTCAAATACATCAGGACGCTAATGTGCAACTTCAGTATTGGTAGAGTATGGAAAGGAGAAACATGACAAGAAATAGAGAGAGGCAGGAACAGAATTTTTTTTCCCCTGTGTTAAGAGTCATGATAGTATGAGTTAAGGCATTGGCCATGCTGCAATGAAAACTCAGAAATCAGTTTGTGGTGCAAAATTGTGAAGTTGCCAGATTTTTATTTTGTTCCGAATTTCTATATTTAGAAACCCAGGCAAAACTTTCATTCCTGTGTATGAGCGGGAAGTTTGTAGCTCTGGTGTTCTGACAGAATCAGGAGGTGCAGGTCATTTGGACTGATGAAGGATGGTGGAGCAGTGTAGTGTTCTCAATGGCTTTTCAGTTTGTTCTGCAAAATGCTTTCAAACGCTGTGTTTTCTGGATGCTTGGCAAGCTGCTGGATAGTTCCTGTTCTGTCCTGACGCCTTTCCTTCTGCATCCAAACAGTCTTCCACACCCACGCACCTTGTAAACTCGCATTGAGCTTTTGATGGACAGAAATCATGACTCTCACTGAGCTCACTTTCCTATTAAAAGAAGGAAGGAAAGCAAACTCTGTCTCAATGATTCATTGGAAGTAGCCACACGCATCTCAGTTCCTCTAAATTTTATCAAGTTCCCATTCCCCCTGAATGCTAACTTATAAACCAGGAGGCCAGGGAACAATTTACACCATCAGTTTATAAACTTATAAATGCCTTGCTAGATTCGTGATGTAGGCCTTTGGGTAGGTCTCATTAATGAGCCTGACAAGTTTAAACAGTAACTTTGCACAATAGAAATTTTTGCATTATCATCAATTGGTCCCATAATGATTATCCAGCTATTTGAATTTTATGTTGTTTCACACAGTTGCAAGTTTGAAACTATTATTTTTCAAGGCTACTCACTACACTTTTAGAAATATTCAGAGTTAATTTGAAGAGCCGAAGTGCAACTTTTAACCCTCTACTTTGAATACTTCCTTAAAAAAGAATATTGAAGTGTGATTGACATCTAGAAGCTGTACGTTTAATATATGCAACTTGATGAGTTTGAAGTGCATGGCTCTCAAAATAATTTTAAAGAGAAATTAGGCATCCTTATGTATCTAATGAAAATGAGAAGACAGCATAGTGAAGTATTCTTGTTTGTTTTACTATATGATGGATATTAAGGAGGACAGGAAAAGGTAAATTGATCTTGAGAAAAATAAATTACATTATTAATGAGGTTTATGGGGTTATATCCTAGGAAATTTAATAAATCAGGGGTATCAATTATGTAAAATGTTTTGTTTCTGTTGAGTACTAAACTTGAGAGAGAACTACTTCTGAATTTGTATTTGTTTGAGATTTTTTCTTCTGACATTAATATAGAGTCAGATTTGTATAGGATTAACTTTTTCAAATTGGAACTCTGAGATCATAATTGAGCAAATCACTACACACATTAGTTGTTTTCTGAGAGAGAAAAGAATTACATCACAGTATGATAGAGTTCTTCAAGAAAGCAGAAGTGTTCATAGATAGGTAGAAATAAAATATGGAAGCTGATGTATGTAATTATAGGAGTAGACAAGTTCCATAAGCTGTTTGCAAGTTGATGTGCATGTTCCACTTCAAACACAAAGACCTGGAGCTAGGAAGTAGGAACCCAGTACTCAGCTCTCTAGTCTGAGGCTAGAAGTTTATGTACAGTGATGAGCATGAGTAAGCCATATGGCTCAGAGAAGGCAGTCTAAGAACAGGGGCACGGATGTTCATAAAGAGAAGCAAGAAAGACTCCTTGATGTGATTCCTTCTCCTTCTAATCTTACGTCTTCCTTACATAGGAAAGGTGGGCCCTGCCTTTCAGGGCATGCATGCTGCCTTTCTAGGATGCCAGCTATCCCGCGTCCTGCCAGTACTACTTCCACTTTCAGATGGATGCTTTGTGAGCCTGAGTTTTAGTGTCTTTGCTTCTTCCCTAAACTTATCCAGAAATCTCCCTAACAGGGTTGTTAGCAGTTTCAAGTGATTCAAGCACTAGGTCTGGCGTGACTACTTGGAAAAGAGGTATGAATGCCCATGCAAAGGACATGTCAGTTTCTCAAAAATCAGATAAGTAAAATTAGATATTTAAGCCATGATTGTGATTCAATGATAAGAAATGTCCCCACTTATTTGAAGACTTACTCTTAGCTTTCCTTTTCAGTTGTTTAACTGTGGCTTGTTTCGTCATAGTAAGTCCATGCAGAGCCTCTCTTCCAGACCTTGTAGTTTCCCTTAAAGGAGATCCTTCAGATAACACATGTGCATCACATCTTCTTCCCACACTGAAAAGCAAAAATCTGTTTAGTGGGCAGTGTGTTCTTGGCTCTGTCTCCATCATATAGTGATGAGATAAATAGGCAAAGTCCTTAACTTCAAGGGGAAATTGTCCAAGTGAGGAATCATACATGAGTAATCTCTATTTTAGATGGAACATGTACAGGTGTATTGGGAGATTAAGCTGGACAAGCAAGTGTAGAGAAGAGGGATCTGTTGAGTTATAGTGGGTAAAGGAAGCCACTCTGATGAGGGATCTTCTGGTCAGAGTGCTGTGGACTATGAGGGAGCGATTCACAGAATACTTAGGGAAGTATGTCCTAGGAAGAGGAGTGTACCCTGAGATGGAAGTGAGTTCAGAGTGCTTGAGTGTCATGAAGGCGGTCAGTGCCCTATAGAGGAGCAGCAGTAAAAAGGGCAAGAGTCACAGAGGAGCAGGAAGGCTTATTGCATAGATCCTAGGACTTTTTAAAGGCTTAGGTTTTTATATGGAAAACTGTGAGAAGGTACGTGATTTTAGATCAGACATGATGTGTTTTATATTTAATAGGACTATTTTTATTACACCATGGAGATAGGGTAGAAGATAAAATAAATCAAGAGATAAACCTCTTAAAAAACAAACTACTGCAATAATGCACTTGGCAGCCATTGGTGGATATGGAAAAGGTGCTTAGGAGAGGAAAAGCACTCCTTCCTGATGGAACTTGTAACTTTAACAACAGATTAGATGTGAACAATGAGGAAAACACACTTCAGACCCATCATGTTCACTTCACAGAAGAGGAATGCATTTCGATTGACTTCCTATTTGTGTTACTGAGATAGAATGGTGAGATGTGGGCATGGCTGTTGGGTCCTCTGCAGAGTTCAGTCTTTCTGCAGCCCTTGTATGTCTTGTCCTCTGGACGTCTCCCTCAAGGTTCACATGCTATGCTCACTGCTGGTCCTCAGTCCTTGTTATGGAATTCTGGCTAAGATGTCCCTTTTCCTCTTTCTAGACTCTGATGGTGGCTAGCATCCTTGCTGTTCGTGTTGCTCTATACTTGGGTGTTTCACACGGTCATGTTCTCACGTGTCTCTATCCTTTCCTCTTATAAAATGACCATTGATCACTCACATCTGTCTGGTCCAGAATGACCTCATCTTAGCTGACAACATCTTCAGCCTCTGTATTCCAAGTACAGTCACATTCTGAAGTACTGGTGCTTCTGTTTATCACATGATGGTGGTTATATCTTTTTCCTCACAGAAGCTTTTTGGTTTAATCATTTTATTTTTGAAGTTTTACAAGTAAGTATCCATCTTGCTACCTCAAAAGATTCTTTTCAGAATGAAAGTAATAATAAAAATGTAATATTATCTTAAAAATTATTTCAGCTATTTTCAGTTGTGTGTGTGCAGTACCCACGGAGGCCAGAAGAGGGCACTGGATCCCCTGGCACTGGAGTTAGCAGGTTGTTTTGCTGTGCTTTCACTGTCTTCAGGGCCTCAAACTGATCTCAGGTTCTCTGTAAGACCATCACACAGAGTTAACAGGGGGCCATCTCTCCCTCCTCGGTCCCTATATTCATGCTTTCCTAGATGCCCAGAACACTTTCTTAGAACTGTTTCAAGCTTAATAGCAAGATCTTTGGAAGCAGGTCAGCCAGCGACTGCTCCTTAGAAACAGACAACAGCACAGTCGTGCTTGAGTATCAGAGAAATCTCCTGAAAACAGACGTCTGTTTCTTAAAAAGTTAATTTCGGAGAGAAACTGAATATGCAGAAGAAATTGTCATAATCTGTTCCTGGAAACTGTCTATTAGCTGATGAAATTGTTGGGGTACAGCCATCAGCAAATGCAAATTCTAAGTTTATATGCTAACCTCATTCTCATCTGCCAAAACAGGATGCAAAAAAGTGACAGAGAGGGATATTCTTTTTTTTTTTTTTTTTAATTTCCTAATCACCAGGCAGGAAGTCCCCTAGTTCTCTGTCTTCATGTGGTGCTGAGCAAGGCTCAGGGGTTTTGGTTGAGCACGTACATGAGATTTGTAGTCTGTATACATTTCTCCTTTGTGGCCCTGACTTGGTCAAGTTCTTTTAACCTCTTCCACAGGGCGTTTTATTCTCCTCCCCTTTCTTCTTCCTTTCCTTCTGTTTATATTGGCATCTATTTAATGGGTATGGATTAAACGCAAGCTCTGAAGAATATGTACATTACATAGGATGACTACTTTGTCAATTTGCAATAGGCAAGGAAAAATCAAATGGTTACTTCTAGGATGCCAAGTAATTATTTCTTACATGAATTGTAAAGGTGGCTCAGTATATTCTCAGGTTTATATCCAGTCAGAGCCTATTTATGTTGCTCAATTTTAAAACTTTTATTTGGTTGGCTGTTGTTTTATGGGCTTGTGGGAGTTTATGTTGCCCAGCTCTCCTTGCTTAATGGCATAATTGATGGCACTATCCAGATGTTGGATAGAGTAGAGTTGCCAGTAATTAATAAATACTGTTACTTAAAGCTATGGAAGAAACTTTGGTCATAAAATAAGTGTTTACACTGGGGACATGCATTTGCCTTCCACTATAATGTGAGTTTCCCTTGCCTTGATTAGCACTAGAGTTACTGTTTAAAGAATGCCAATTAGATACAGACCTTCTTGAGAAGATAAATGCCTTTCAAACACAGGCTACGTGTAGAGGGGCACAGGTGATTGGCAAACCTTCCAAGTCAGCAGCTGGAGGACTGCACTGGGATCTTAATGTCACTCCTCATTAAAGTCCTTATTGTGGGAGATGTTTTAATTTCCTGACGTCCATCTTATTTACAGTGAGAACACAGGAGCATCTCAAAATTCAGCTCTGCATATGATGACATATGTTGCTCATTACTATTATTTATTTTTACCATTTGTGTATGGTTTAAGTTTACTTTAAAGTATCTTACAAAGTTCAGTGTTTGTGTTTCCACTGGCATAAACAAAGCATATACATACATATAAATGCACATGTACCTTTATAAATTTGTTATGGACCTACACATTGGATGGAACTTGAAAGTTGAGTGCCTATTATCCCCATGGCATCTGGGACTGCTAGGGTGGCAATGAGTGGGTTTATTTTCAAGATGCTCTTTTGCAAGGGGGTGTCTGCCATGGCTGGGAATTTGGATTCTTTTCCTTTGGACTTCTTCGTGTACTGCTGATAGTTGCTTGTGGCTTAGCATCGTAGTTATAGAACAAGTGTCCAAGTGTCCTGAGAGAATGGCAGGAGAAGCCGACAGTTTCTTGAAGACTATCTTCAGAGATGCTCAAAAAGAGTGTTATCTCGTTATAAGTTTGTAAAGCCCTTGCAGCATCCAAATACAACATGAGGAAACATAAACACCATCTTTCAGTGACAGGTGTGTCAAAAAGTTCAAGTGAAATTTAAAAGCCATTGAATTCCATAGTTCATTCCCAAACTGTTGACAATATATCACGGATCATTTAAACCATATTTTTAATATTTGATTAAGTATTTTCCTTTAAAATATGACTTTCTTACTTGATAGCCTATATCCTTCATCACCACTATAGCTATTATTTATGTATTTATATCATAATTGGAGTAATTGCATTTATTTATTTGTGTATGTGTGTCCTGAGCCTAGGCATATCGATTGTGTTTGGGTCCAGGGAGTCCAGCTCCAGTCATTATGCTTGATGGCAAGCTCAATTACTCTCTGAGTCACCTTGCCAGTTCTGCATAATATTTTTTTAGTGAAATGGACAAAGACCTAGACAATAGAAAAAAAGTCCCATTTTCTGTCCCTTGCCTTCAAAAATGCTAGTGAAAATATATGCAAAACAGCTTAAATTAAGGAGAAAAGCTCCACATAACTGAGGAATTCTGAATCGAACACCAATGTAGCATCAACAAGAAAGCCTATGAAACAGTTAGAGATATGTCTCTGGTGAGGAGGTGAAGCATAAATACATGATGGGTTCTCATTATTCTTATTAGTTTTGCTTATGGTGGAATAGCGAGCAAGGTGGTGAAATTAGTAGCAGGAGGGGCGGCAGCAGGCTGTGTAGGCAGCATCAGCATAGTTAGAGGGTGTGAAGGATGTCTCCTCCAGCAGCCTACATAGTACCTTCTGCTACCATGCAAACGGGCCCTCAAGCAAAAACCTTTCCAGCATGTTCCAACTTGCTTTCCCTTTGTCCTATGACCAAAGTGTGTGGTGTCTTCAGTGAAGAGTTCTTTCCATCAAGTTCTGGTGGGCAACAAAGAGCAATGAGGCCAAGCAAAACACGAAGTCCTGCAACAGGTACACAGCCAGCTACTTTGCCCCTTAGACTACGTGATTCAGCACATCCAATGGGGACTCAGAGCATCAGTGGAGATAGGGATTATGTTTGTATTTTTAAGAGAATCATACAACTTCTAACATTTTGAAGGGATGTCCTGTTTTCCTCTGCACACAACTCATCTTCTTTTGAGGGGCAGTTCTTTTTCTGCTATTGGATAGTAAGGGCTGAACTCCTAGCCATAGGCAAACCAATTACAATGTATCCTGAGACATTCATTCATCACAAACTATGCACTACATCATCTTCCCTTCAGTGGGTGGAAGCAACACCACAGTAGAAAGCGATTGTATGTTTGATTTTCTGAAGTAGAACCTGAGGCAGAAGCAAATTACATGGAAAAGGGACTTAAAGGCCTATGGTCTCCACTGCAGCTGGGCCCCCTTTTCTCTCTAAGGTTGTGCTTGTACCCATGAGGAGCTCCTTCTGATCAGCTGGCAGAGGGTGTACTGATGGTTTTACATGATAGGCAGGCACTAGCTACAAGTGCACAGCTGTGGTTATTCAACTTCTTCCTGGAACTCACCTGAAGGACAACAGGGAAGGAAAATTCTTATTGGGCAGGAAGTCAAGCAACACATCTGGTTGTTCATTTTTCTTGGAAGGAGAAGGGATCAGACATATAATTATATGCTGATTAATGGGCTGTGGCCAATGGCTTAGCCAGATGGTCAGGGATTTAGGAGGAATGTAGATGAAAAAATGACAAGCAAGAAGTAGGTAAGTTAAAATTCTCTCAATGGTAAATGAAGATTTTGTGTGGCATATGAATGCTCACTGTAGAATAAATCTAATAGAAGGGAATTTGTGTGGTTACAAGTCATCCTCCCTTCTAGGTTTTCTTGTCATTGACCAGTGGGCTTGTGAACAAAGTGACCAGCATGGCAGGATTAAAGTTAGATATGAATTCAGCAGCACACACATTCATCCACCAAGACCATTGTTCAGTGTCCAGTGTGCTGACAACAAATACCAGTACCCAGTTCCTGATAAGACATCATCCTCTGAAATGTTCAGCCAGATACCTGCAGATAGTTTATTATAATGGACTGCTTTCATCACTGGAACAGACATTCTGAATGCATACAGTGTATTTCCCAAACCCAGTACCTGTGGATTTAAAAAAAAGCCTTCTTTAACATCATGGAAGTCTACAGAACACTGTTCCTAATCAATGAGACCATATTCCTGACAATGAAATATGGTAATGGGTCTGTGATCATAGTCTTTACTAGTCCTGCCAGATGTTTTTTTTATCACTCTGAACCAGTTGTCTCGATAGAATTGGGTAAAGGCCTTTAGAAGAATCACTGTATCAATGAGGTGGGTATACCTTGCAGCACTGAAGTCCCTCAGAAAGTCAGTTAGCAATTGACATATGGTGCTATTTTCCCTAGAGTCAAGATTGACAGGTCCAAGAAACCAGGAGTAGAAATGAGAGTAGTATCATTGATGATCTTCTAATGACCTATTAAAAGAAATTTTGCTTTATATTACTATGACTTTATTTTCTATTGATCTTAGTGTCTGTGGTCCAGAGGAGAAAATGCTTCTACCAGGACAACCACCAACAGGAAGACATTGAATTAAGACTGCTACTATGACATTTTGGGTTCTTTACCCACCTTAGTCAATGGTCCAAGGAGGAACTTTTGGCTGGGGTTACTAATTTTAACTTCCAAAAGAAAATTGTATAGTAGCAAGTAAGGAAGTATATGTCTGGAATATACATGTCTCAGTGCTACTTTGTTGTGTAAATGGGACAAAGGAAATAGAGTGGTGACAGGAAAAGGCATTGATGGAGGTGGGTCTTCTATCAATCTGTTGATTTCATTGGTTAATTAATAAAGAAAACTGCTTGGCCTAATAGGTTAGAAAATAGGTGGGTGGAGTAGACAGAACAGGAAGAAGGAAGTGAGGTAGATGGCTCAGACAATTGCCCTGCCTCTGCAACCAGATGCGATGAAGCTCCAGCCCAAGATGGACGTACGCTAGAATCTACCTGGTAAGGCACCACTTTGTGGTGTTACACAGATTATTAGATATGGGTTAGTCAAGATGTGAGTAAGAGCCTGAAAATAATGGGCCAGGCAGTATTTAAAAGAATACAGTTTGTGTGTAATTATTTCGGGGTAAAGCTAGTCGGGTGACCAGGAGCAGGGCGGCAGGAACGCAGCCCGCAGCTAATCACTACAAGGCATATAACAGTATCAGCTAGGATCACGTGATATACACAGTCAAGAGGACTGCAATGTCTTTGGCAGTGTATGGGATAGAAAACAGGGTCTCATGCCTACTAGGTAAGTAATCTTATGCTGATCTTAATCAGACCTGATCTTCAGACTATGAAGACTGTGATTTTATTATTCTGGCTCATTTGTTAATCAATATATATATATATATATGCATATATGTAGTATCTGTTTCATTCTATACCTCCATCATTAAACCTGGGATATATTGTCTTTATATCATAACATTTGAGTATTATTAAATCTACCACTTAATGTTTAAGTTATAATATATTAAAATATTGACACCACTCATGAACCTTGCATCTATTTTTTTCTTCAGAGAAGAGGGTGTCAGTGAGATTTTCATTGTGTATAGGTTCATGGCATTCTATTAAGAGGAGATGTCAGCTTGTTAAAATTTAGAGATTAATGCATTTAAGAAGGATGTACATTGATATAAAGTACAAAGGGCTATATGTAGTGATTGCTGTGGCTTGAATATGAAATGACCCCCATAGGCTCATTGTTTGAGCTCTTGGCCCTTAGCTGGTAATGTTTTGTGACATTTGCAGAACCGTTCAGATGTAAGGTCTAGTTCATGAATGTATGCCACAAGAAGAAGCCTTGGGAGTTATAATCCTTCGCAGCCATGCTTCTGTTTGCTCTTGTGCTCTGCTTCCTGGTTGCACAGGATGTGAACAAGCCATGCTGTAAACTCTTGTCACCACAGACAGCCACATAAGTCACCATGCCATGATACATTGTTTCTGTTATCAGCTATTTTGCAACGGCGGTAAGAACAATCTCTTACAATTGATAGTTGATTGCCTATGTCAAGTGCCTGGACCATGGGGGTGCTTAGATGTATGTACAACCAATCTGAATGTTTAGGTAAAAAGCTTTTGTCTGAGATTAACATTTAGGTTAATAGACACTTGAGTAAAGTTGAGTGTTCTCCATAAAGCAGATACACCCCATCCAATCAACGGATGGGCTCAGGAGAGTAGAAGATTGACCTCCTTTAAGTAAGAGTGAATTTTGACAGCTGGTGGTCTTGAAAGTGGCTTACCATCAGTTTTCCTGTGACTGTTCTTGCTTTCTGCAGTCTCTGGGGGTCCACCCAGAAAGCCATCAGACTTGAAGAAAGCCTGGCTGTTCTCTTGTCTCCTGCACGGTGGCTGCTGAGATAGACAAGCCGTGCTGTATAATCATGTGAACCAATTCCTTCAATCTCATACAAGCTTCAATTGGTTCTTTTTTTTTTTTTTTTTTTTTGGTTTTTCGAGACAGGGTTTCCCTGTAGTTTCTAGAGCCTGTCCTGGAACTAGCTCTATGTAGACCAGGCTGGCCTCAAACTCAGAGATCCGCCTGCCTCTGCCTCCCGAGTGCTGGGATTAAAGACGTGCGCCACCACCGCCTGGCTGGTTCTTTTTTGAATACTCTAATATACCTTCTACCTCTCCTCTAAGGCAGCGGCAGTGAAGGAGAAGGGAGAGGAAGAGGAAGAAAAGGAGGAGGGGATGAGGAGGAAGAAGTAAAGAAGGAGTTTTACTATTGACTAAATAGTACATCAAAGTATGATGCATATCACAATTCTCTACATTGTAAAGACAAGAAGAACCCCCCTTTGTTTTTATAGTCTCAAAATATATCCCATTACATATATGAACTTAGGCTGATAACTCCATCATCATGTGACATCTTCTTCCTATATTCAGTTGATAATTGGAACTATCTTCATTCATTGGTCAGTGTTATATAAAGGAGAAATAAACTTCTTATATCTTCATGGTGAGGTAGATATGCATTGTGGTACTCATCTAAGTTGACATCCCACCCTCCCTCCGAAACCAGAAGTCAGGGTGCTGCCTTTTCCATAGTTCCATTTCAGAGAGATGACTCTCAACTCCCTGAGAAACTCATTACGTTGCACAGTTGACAGCAGTTTATTTAGGGTTTAAGAAGAGATTTACATATATTTCAGAGAGACACGAAAATAAGTAACTTAAATGAAATGATCTAAAACAAAAAAATACCCATCTCTTTTGCTGTTTGAAGGCAGGAAAATAAACTGGTGTCTCTCCTGATTTGAATTTACCATTATAGTATTCATTATTCTGATCGTAGATTCATTCTTGATTGTAGGTAGAAGCAATTCTTTATTTTCACAACTCAGTTTATTTGATAGCTGTTCCACTTTATATTACATATCTAGTCTCTTCTATGGACATTGGACTAACCTGCAGGGTTTTTTTAAGTTTTAGCTGCTGAAAGTAACCATCTGTTGTAAATGTAAATGGAGGAACTCAACGTTATTAGCACACAAGTAGAATAACATGACAGAAGAGACATTTTGTAACAATGACAATTTTTCAGAGACATTTTATAACAATGACAATTTTTTCTTACTTTTAACTAATTTCCCTTACTCTAAAATTTATTGTTGCTCATATTCGTCAATACTTACTAAAGTTTGTTTCAAATGACCATCAATCTGATGCACATAATTTTTATGTTTCTGATTATAATTGAGAAGGGATATGCTTTCCTTTATTTGTTATATATTTATGCTTTTCTTTTTGCCCATTCAGTTATTTATCTCTTTTTATTTTTCTGTTTTGCATGAATTGTTTATCTTTTCTGTATTATCTCAATTCTAAAATGTTCTAGGTTTAATATTTGGTTTTACATTTTCTTTAAATTTAAATTGTGATGTTGATGTGACATGGTATGTTTATGCATGTGTGTATGCACCCATACTCATGCCACAGCATGTTTGTGGTGGTCAGAAGACACCAACCACAGGGGTTGGCTCTCTCCTTCTCTCACATGAAGTCTGGGGATTGCACAGAGATCATTAGTCATGGGATCAAGCAAGCACCTTTACTGTTGCGCTATCTTGCTGCCCCATTCTTGGATTTTATTAAACATATCTTTGAATGAATAAATCTTAAATTTCAAGGAATCAAGTACTCAAAGTTTTTATTTTTTCTGTCATGATTTGTGTGTGAGAAAGACTTCTTAATCACAAGGTGTCCTAGCTGGTTTTGTGTGTTATCGTGACACAAGCTAGAGCCATCAGAGAGGAAAGAGCCTCAGAGAGCAAATGCCTTCAGAGATCCAGCAGATTGATTTTCTCAATCAGTGATCAGTGGGGGGAGGGCCCAGCCCATAGTGGGTGGTGCCATTCCTTGGCAGGTTGTCCTGGGTTCTATAAGAAAGCCCCATGTGCAAGAGCCTTCTTGTGTGCAGCCAGACGATGTAAATCTGCACCTGTTGAAGAGGTGGAAGTGGAACAAAGCGTGAGCAACATCGATGCTCAGATAACGAAAATGGGACATAATTTTTGCAATGGTTTTTTATAAGACCAACATTAAATGATGTCAAGGTGACAAAAAAAGAAAGCAGACTGAGCAAGCCATGTGAAGCAGGGCAGCAAGGAACACTTCTTCATGGCCTGTGATCAACTCCTGCCTCCAGCTCCTGCCTTGGGTGAGTCCCTGTCCTGACTCCCTTCAGTGATGAACAGCAATTTGCAAGTATAAGTCAAATAAACTGTTTTCTCCCCAACTTGATTTTTCGTCACAGTATTTTGTCCCAGCAATAGAAACCCTGTCAAAGATACAAGGTATTGAAGACAACATATAATTAAAATACATTTTTTCATATTTGTCTTTAATTTCATAGACATGATTGCCATGTGATGGTATTCCACATCTTCATTTTTTAAAACATAAAATATATTTATTTGTTTTTTTCTTTTTTAATTAACTTTTTAAATTTATTTTACATCTCAACTAAGGTTTCCCCTCCCTCCTCTCCTTCTGTCCCCTCCCCTTGCCTCCCCTCTGCACCCCCCATCCACTCCTCCCCTGTCTCCTTTCAGAAAGGGGCAGGCTTCCCATGGGCATCAACAAAGCATTGCACATCAACTTTTTTGACTTCCTAAAGGATCTTGCCTGTGTCTTTAATTTTCAAATATGTTACTGTTATGTACATTGCTTGCAGCTTTTTCATTTTTTAAAAGCCTGATTGGGTATTTCCACGTTTTATTATGTAAATAAAATTCTTAAATAATATTCTTTTGTATTATTTTTAAACACTTATCTATATATTTAGTGTGTGTATATATGTGTGTGTGTGTGTGTGTGTGTGTGTGTGTGTGTGTGTGTGTGTGAACCATAGCATATGTCTTGTGGTCAGAAGACAATTTGCATGAATCGGTTCTCTCCTTTACTGTGGGTTCTGGGGACTGAACTTCGGTTGTTAGGTTTCTCAACAGGTGCCTTCCCTGGCTGAGCCATCTTGCTAACATGAGACAGTCTTTAGCTTTTGGCCATGACTTCATCTTTGTTATCTTCATCTGGAGCAATGGTTGGGCACGTAAACCTTCTCATTCTAGTCCATGAAGTGAAAAATTCTCATTTATTCATTCTGCACTTTTCTGATCTCTCTGCCTTTTTTGTTCAGTTTCTCTCTGGTTTTGTTTCTTGTGCTATTTATATCATCCCCCAAGTTTTGGGCCTCAATTTCTGCTTCTTTTTAAGACTTTTGGCTTTCCAGACCTTGGTTCTTTTTTAACATCTCCTCATCATTTTCAATATTCTCTTAATCCTTGCCTGCCTGTGATTTGATCTTTATTCTTTAAACAGTGGATTCCTTGGCCAACTATGCATTTTATATATATATATATATATATATATATATATATATATATATATATATACACAAATAAATTGCATTTTAGTGTTAGACTCCTTTGGGATGTAAATATATTGTTTGTAATTCTCTAATGATTTCCATGCAGATGGCTTGTTCTCTCATGCATTTAATAATTATTTGTGGCTAATATGTAACTGTAGGAAATATGTGTTAACTTAGTTAGTATAAGACAAATTCTTCCCAAGAGATTTTGTTGCTTTGGGAAATCTACTGGGTCTGCACCTCCCTTTGTTCCTCTATAGCATGATGTTCAGCCCCAGAAGCATATGGCTATAGCATTGTGCTTAGACTTTTAAATAAGAAACTGTTTTCATTTACTGACTCTCTGCCATTCTGGAACAGAGGGCTGGCTCAGGCAGGCGTTTCATTAGCTCTCTCAGCTTCTTGTGTGCAGGACTGGATTACATGCTGTGCTCGTACTCTAGTGGTCTTATATCCAGCAATTTCTCTCTTGGCAACCCCCACAGCCTCATCCTAAGTGTCCAGCACCTCAAGACTTTATCCCCAAAGGTCGCACTTCTGTGATTGGCATTTGCCCAGCACATATTGTCAATTCATCTCTTTTCAGTAAGATTTTAGTTTTTTGTTATCATTGTCATCACCATTAATTTTGCCTTTGGGTTCTTCCCAGATGTTTTTACATTAGCACTGCATTAAAAATAAGGGATTTGGAGCAATGATTTAGTTAGTGTTTGCTTTGAAAAGCACTACACACTGATCAAGGATGTTTGGTGTACTAATCCTCAAATGGCTAGAAAGAAAAGTTTGACATGGTTTCAGAAAAACAAATGCCCAGTATTTCAATTACTTTCACTTCTAATGGAAAAATAAAAGGTATATGAGAAATTCTATTGAAACAACTGCAAGTTTTGATTGGCAGAGGTGTGTGGTGTGATAAGTATCACTAACAGGTTATTCTTTAATGATAGCTCCTGCAGGATAGAAGAAACTGATTTGTCTACTTTGTTCTGTAAGTGCGAAGATTCTGATACGCTTTAAAATTTTATTTGTAAAAATGATGTGTACATGTAGATGTCTGTACATAGGTATATGCTTGTGAAGCCATAAATAAGAACTAATTCCATGGAGTTTGAGTTCCAGGATGCTATGAATTGGCTGATCTGGATGCTGGGAACTTGGCTCAGGTCCTCAACAAGAGCAAAATGTACTCCTAATTTCTAATGCATTTCTCCAGTCTATGTTTTAAAAGCCATATATGGGCTCCAATACTGAGCAGACTTAAGAGATGAGTGAAGAGCCACACAGCAGGATACATCATTCTCTAGGTTCTCCACAGTGGGACAAAACCCAGTCCCCTCCCCTAACTCCCTTGGCTTTTATAGCCAGCCAGCAGGGAGTTTCCTGTTGGTAGGCTCCCCCAAAATTCAATCCCACCCAGAGGCCCCTCCAAACTACTAGCCCCACCCTACCCTCAAACCCACCTATCCTCCTGCAACCTCAGTACACCTCTGAAACACAACTTACACCAATATTGAGGGGACTTAAGAGGTGAGTGAACAGCTAAGCTCTCTAGAACTTCCACAGTGGAGCAAAACCAGGGCCTTTCCCCAACTTCTTCGGCTTTTCTAGCCAGCCTTCATGGAGTTTCCTGTGGGTAGGCTCCGCTTAAACCCAACCCCATCCACTGGACCCTCCAAGCTACTAGCTACACCCTGCCTAAGAGCTGAGAACTTTCTATAATACTGAGGGACTAAAAGCTTGCTACAACATTGAGGGGACCAAGAGAGAGCACCAAGAGAGCAAACTAGGAGAGAAGACCAAGAGAGAAAGTCTATAGAGACCCCAGAGGCTTTCTGAGACAGATATCGACAGTACAGAGATGACCAAGAAACCTCCCAAACTCTCACTCTCAAACCAGCCACTGCAAGAAGGATTGGACCAAGACTCAGGGACACTGCTGGCCTCATTTGAAGGAAGAGATGGGTAGGCACCAATGCAAGAATTTCTCCAACAATCTAAAAAGCAACATGGTAACACCAGAATCCGGTGGGTCATATAAGAGGAAGACTAGATCATCCTAACCCAGAAGAAGTTGAAGAAAATGACTTTAAATGTAACTTAATGAAAATGACGGAGACCTTTAAAGAGAAAATGAAAAACTCCCTTAAAGAAATAGTGGAAATAACAAACAAAAACTTAGAAAAAATTAATAAATCCCTCAAAGAAAACCAAGAAAAAAAAACCCAATCATTCAGGGGAAGCAGACAGTTCAAGACTTGAAGACTGAAATAGAGGTAATAAAGAAAATACAAACTGAGGGAATTTGGATATGGAAAATCTTGGAAAGTAAACAGGTACTATAGACTCAAGTATAACCAACAGAATACAAGAGATAGAAAAAAGAATATCAAATGCTGAAGATATTATAGAAAAATAGATGCATTGGTCAAAGAAAACAATAAATCTAACAAATTCTTAACACAAAACATCCAGAAAATCTGGGACACCATGAAAAGACTAAACCTAAAAATAATAGGGGTAGAAGAAGAAGAAGAAGAACTTCAGCTCAAAGGCACAGAAAATATATTCAACAAAATCATAGTAGAAAACATTACCAACCTAAAGAAGGATATCCCTATAAAGGTTCAAGAAGCTACAGAACACCAAATAGACTGCATCAAAAAAAACCTCGCCATATAATAATCAAAACATAAAACATATAGAATAAAGAAAGACTTTTAAGAGATGCAAAGGAAAAAGGTCAAGTTACATATAAAAGTAAACCTACTCTATGTTAAGACCAAGAGTAGGGAACCCTGATGGCTCCTTGGCCTGGAGAGGGAGGGAGGGCGGGTATGGGTGGAAAGGAGGGGAGGGAAGGGGGAGGAGGAGGGGAGGAGATGGAAATTTTAAATATAAAAAAAATAAACCATGAAAAAAAAAGTAAACCTATCAGAATTACACCCGATTTCTCAATGGAAACCATAAAAGCCAGAAGGTCCTGGACTGATATGTTGCAGACACTAAGAGACCATGTATCCAAGCCCAGACTACTATACCCAGAAAAGCTTGCCTTCATCATCACTGAAGAAAACAAGATATTCCAGGACAAAAACAGATTTAAACAATATGTATCCACAAACCCAGCCCTAGAGAAAGTACTAGAAGGAAAACCCAACCCAAGGAAGCTAACTGCACCCAGAAAAACTCAGGCAACCGATATCCCCCCCACCAGCATAACCCAAAGAAGGGAAACAAAACACTACTATTAAAAAATAACCAGAATTAACAATCACTGGTTATTAATATCACTTAATATCAATGGACTCAATTCACCTATAAAAAGACACAGCCTAAGAGAATGGATACAAAATCAAAATCCAGCTCTCTGTTGTATACAAGAAACATATAAAACCTCAAAGACAGACACTACCTCAGAGTAAAGGAATGGGAAAAGGTTTTGCAATCAAATGGACCTAACAAACAAGCAGTTGTAGCTTTCCTAATATCTAACAAAATTGATTTCAAACTAAAATCAATCAGAAGAGATGGAGAAGAACACTTTATACTCATAACAGGAACAACCCATCAAGATGAAGTCTCAATCCTGAACATCAATGCCCCTAATACAAGAGCATCCACATATGTAAAAGAAACATTATTAAAACTTAAATCGCATATCAAACCGACACACTAATAGTAGGAGACTTCAACACTTCACTCTCACCAATGGACAGGCCAACCACACAGAAACTTAACAGAGAATAAGAGAAGTAACAGATGTAATGACTTGATGGACTTGACAGACATCTGTAGAACATTCCACCCAAACAAAAGAGAACATACCTTCTTCTCAGAACCCCATGGAACCTTCTCAAAAATTGATCACATACTCAGTAACAAAGCAAACCTCCACAGATGCAAAAATTGGAGTAACAACTTGTGTCTTATTGGATCACCATGGAGTAAAGTTAGAATTTAATAACAATACCACTTTCAGAAAGCCTACAAATACATGGAAATTGAATAGTGAACTACTGAACCATTCCTGGGTCAAGGAAGAAATAAAGAAATTAAAGACTTCCTTGAATTCAAAGAAAATGAAGGCACAACATATCCAAACATTTGGGACACTATGAAAACAGTGCTAAAAGGAAAGTTAATAGCACTAAGTGCCCACATAAAGAAGATGGAGAAAGCTCACATTAGTGACTTAACAGCATACCTGAAAGCTCTGGAACAAAAAGAAAGAGGAGTAGGATACAGGTAACAATCAAATTGAGGGCTGAATTCAACAAAATAGAACCAAAAAATTTATAAAGAATAATGAAAAAATGCTGGTTCTTTGAGAAAATTAGCAAGATAGACAAACCCTTATCAAAACTAATCAAAAGACAGAGAGAGAACATCCAAATTAACAAAATCAGAAATGAAAAAGAAGACATAACAACAGATATGGAGGAAATTCAAAGAATCATTAGGTCATACTAAAAAAATCCGTATACCACAAAATTGGAAAATGTATTTCTTTTACATAGTGGTATTTTCTGGATAGGTACCCATACCAAAATTAAATCAAGACCACGTGAGAATTTTAAATAGGCCTATAAACTGCAAGAAAATAGAAGCTTTCATCAAAAACCTCCCAAGCAGAAAAGGCCCAGGGCCAGATGGTTTTAGTGCAGAATTATACCAGAACTTCCAAAAAGAGCTGATATCTATCGTCCTCAAAGTGTTTCACATAATAGAAACAAAAGGAACATTGCCAAACTCTTTTTATGAGGCTACAGTTACCATGATATCAAAACCACACAAAGACTCAACCAAGAAAGAAAATTACATACCAGTCTTACTCATGAACATGGATGCAAAAATATTCAATAAAATACTGGCAAACCGAATCCAAGAACACATCAAAAAAAATCATCCACCATGATCAAATCAGCTTCATCCCAGAGATACAGAACTGCTTCAACATATGAAAATCTACCAATGTATCCATCATATAAATAAACTGAAAGAAAAATCATATTATCATTTAATTAGATGCTGAAAAACATTTGACAAAATTCAACACCCCTTCATATTAAAGGACTTGGAGAGATCAGAAAAACAAGGAATATATCTAAATATAATAAAAATAATATACAGCAAGCCAACAGACAATGTCAAATTAAATGGAGAGCAACTCAAAGGAATTACACTAAAATCAGGAACAAGACAAGACTTTCCACTTTCTTCATATCTCTTCAAACATAGTACTTGAAGTTTTGGCAATAGCAAATAAGACAACAAAAGGAGATCAAGGGGATTCAAATTAGTAAGGAAGAAGTCAAACTTTTGTTATTTGCAGATGATATGATAGTATATATAAGTGACCCCAAAAACTCTACCAAAGAACTTCTACAGCTGGTAAATACCTTCAGTGATGTGGCAGGATACAAGATCAACTCAAAACAATCAGTAGCCCTCCTATACACAAAGGATAAAAAGCTGAGAGGGAAATCAGGGAAATATTACCTTTCACAACAACCACAAATAACTTAAAATATCTTTGGGTAACACTAACCAAAGAAGTGATAGACCTATTTGACAAGAACTTTAAGTCTTTAAGAAAGAAATTGAAGACAAGAACTTTAAGTCTTTAAGAAAGAAATTGAAGAAGATACCAGAAAATGAAAAGCTCTCCCATGCTCTTGGATAGGTAAGATCAACATAGCAATAATGGCAATTCTACCAAAAGCAATCTAAAGATTCAATACAATCCCTATCAAAATCCCAACATAATTTTTCACAGACCTTGAAAGAACAAATCAGCTTTATATGGAAAAACAAAAAACTCAGGATAGCCAAAACAATCCTGTACAATAAAGGAATGTCTGGAGGCATCACCATCCCTGACATCAGGTATATTACAAAGCTACAGTAATGAAAACAGCTTGGTATTGGCATAAAAACAGAGAGATTGACCAACGGAATTGAATAGAAGACCTGGTTATTTATCCACACATTTATGGACACCTGATTTTTTGACAAAGAAGCTAAAATTATACAATGGAAAAAAGAAAATATCTTCAATAAATGATGCTGGCATAATTTTTACATTCAAAATGTAGAAGAATGGTAATAGATCCATATCTATTGCCATGCACAAAACTCAAGTCTAAATGGAATAAAGACCTCAATATAAATTTGACCACATTGAACCTGATAGAAAAGAATGTGGGAAGTAGCCTGCAATGCATGGGCACAAAAGACAACTTCCTAAATATTACCCCAGTAGCACAGAATAACAATAAATAAATGGGACTTCCTGAAACCTAGAAGCTTCTGTAAAGCAAAGGACACAGCCAATAAAACAAAAAGGCAGCCTAATGAATGGGTTAAGATCTTCACCACCTCCTCATCAGACAAAGGACTGATCTCCAAAATATATAAAAAACTCAAGAAATTAGATATTAAAATTCTAAATAATCCAATTAAAACATGAACTATAGAACTAAACAGAGAATTCTCAACAGAAGAATATCAAATGGCCAAGAGATACTTAAGGAAACATTCAACATCCTTAGCCATCAGGGAAATGCAAATCAAAACAACTCTGAGATATCATCATACACCTGTCAGAATGGCTAAGATCAGAACCACCAATGATAGCTTATGCTGGAGAGAATGTGGAGTAAGGGCATCATCCATTGCTGATGGGAATACAAACTTGTCTAATCACTTTGGAAATCAGTATGGCAGTTTCTCAGAAAGTTTGGAATCAACTTACCTCAGGATCCAGCAATTCCATTCTTGGGCATATACCCTAAAGATGCTCAATCATACTACAAAACCATTTGTTCAGCTATGTTCATAGCAGCATTATTTGTAGTAGCCAGAATCTGGAAACAACCTAGATTCCCCTCACTTGAAGAATGGATAAAGAAAATGTGGCACATTTACACATTATGTTTTCTCTCAGTGGTAAAAAAAAAAATGACATCTTGAATTTTTATGCAAATGGATGGAATTAGAAAACACTATCCTGAGTGAGATAACCCAGACCTATAAAGATGAATATGGTATGCACTCACTCATAAGTGGACACTTGCTTTAAGCAAAGGACATTGAGCCTATCGTTCATGATCCTAGAGAAGCTAAGTAATAAGGTAAACCCAAAGAAAAACATATATAGATCCATCTGAAAACTGAAAACAGACAAGATCGCCTGATAAAATTGGGAGCATGGGGGTGGAAGGAGAAGAGATGGTAGAAGGGAAAGAAGAGTGGAGAAGGGGAAGGTTGAGGAGAACTTGAGGGAATGGGATAGTCGAGTAGAGCAAAGACAAAGATGAGAGCAAGGAAAGAGATATTGATTGAGGGAGTCATTATGGGGTTAGCAGAAACCTGGCTTTAGAGAAATTCCCAGGAATCCACAAGGATGACCCCAGCTAAGACCCTAAGCAATAGAGGAGAGGGGGCCCAATCTTGATTTGCCCTGTAGTCAGACTGATGAATATTTTTTTTCCAGTTTATTTATTTTTTATTAAAAATTGCCATCTCCTCCCCTCCTCCTCCCCCTTCCCTCCCCTCCCCTCCACCCCCACCCCCACTCCCTCTCTCTTGAGGCCAAACAGCCATTCAGGGTTCTCTACACTATGTTGAGTCCAAGGTCCTCCCAACTCCCCCCAGGTCCAGGAAGGTGAGCAACCAAACTGACAAGGCTGGGATATATACATGCTAGAATACTACTCAGCGGTAAAAAACAATGACATCTTGAATTTTGCATGCAAATGGAGGGAAATAGAAAACACCATCCTGAGTGAGGTAACCCAGGCCCAAAAAGATGAACATGGGATGTACTCACTCATAATTGGGTTCTAGCCATAAATAAAGGACATCGAGCTGATGAATATTTTAAATGTCACCATAGAACCTTCATAGAGCAACTGATGGGAACAGAAGCAGAGACCCACATCAGAGCACTGGACTGAGCTCCCAAAAATCCAGTTGAAGAGTGGGAGGAATGAGACTATGAGCAAAAAGGTCAAGACCATGATGGGTTCATGCACTGAAACAGTTTACCTGAGCTAATGGGAACTCCCCAACTCCAGCTGGACTGGGAGGGAACAAGCATAGGACCAAACTAGTCCTTCTGAATATGGTTGACAGTTGCATGGCTGGGGCAGTCGACTGAGGGATCACTGGAAGTGGTACCAGGATCTATCCCTACTGTATGTACTGGCTTTTTGGGAACCTATTCTCTTTGGGTATATACCTTGCTTAGCCTAGATATAGTAGGGATGACCTTGGACCTTCCACAAGGCAATGTGCCTTACCCTGTCTGAGGGCTGGATGGGAGCGGGGTGGGAGGATGTGTGGAGGGAATTAGAGGAGACGAGGGAGTGGGATCTCGTATTGATATTTTTTAAAAATCTAATAAATTAAAAAAATCAAAACTAAAAAAAATAGCCATTTATGATGGCCAGTTTACAAACAGGTATCTCAGAGAAAAATCCCTGCCAAAGATTTCCTAGTCCAACTTTCTCATCAAAGTTTCTGTTCTGAGACTCTTTTGTGCAACAGTATATAATGTGATTCCTAGGTCTGATGTAACTTTAGTATTTGCTGAATGAATTTATAGTTAGAATGTACTGATTTCACTTTAGTAATATAAGACCACTCCAGTAGTGGAATAAAGTACTTTTATAAGTCTTATTAGGTATTTAATAGTCTAGGGAAGGTGAAAATTTTTCTAGTGAAATTTCTTTATGACACTGGAAGATTTCAATGGTCTCCTTTTGTCCAATTTTTCTTACTGGTAATTTTTAGAATCTTTTTTTTAAAGAAAATAAATGTCAGTATCTGGTTATTTTTCTACTAAAGATGCTTGGGTTAATTGCTGTTTTCACTATTTGTTAGACATTCTTTCCTGTCTGGATGTTCAGTTTGAGATCAGTTGTTCACAATCTGAATACAAAGCTCTTTGCCATCATTAAGCCAGATTATAGAAGCCTTTCTTTATTATTGCATTTTGTATATAGTAAGATGAATAAAAGATGAAGCAGCAATGGTTCTAACCTTTCTGGTGCCATTCAGTCAAATGTTATGAGGGAGAATGGACAGGGAGGGAACAAATTATGTGAAAAAATAATATGACAATATAAGGACCATAACAGAAATTTAGGCACATAATCCATTTTCTTCCTAAATTTCAAAAACACTTTATATGCCTTTTATAACATTATTTTGGTATAACTTCAGTACACTTCTCATGGGTTAGCAAAAATCTTAAAAGGCAAGCCATGAGTGTTGTGTTTATAATTTCTCTTTTTAATTCTCTAGCACATTTAGCAGAGGGACTTCTCTGGGAAATCCAGGAAGGCACTGGAAAGATAACAAAAACAGTAATAAGATATGGTATAATCCACTTAAATGCCATTAATCACACGTTTGCCTTTATTCTGGAGTTTTGTATTTGGTCTACAGTGACCTGTGAAATCAACATGTATAATTTCTGATTTCCATGATGCTCTCTCAGAGTAAATAGCTTATAGAAGTTAAAACTTTTTAGCTGATGATATTGTTAGAGTTCAGCCCATCAAGACAGTAAAGGTGCAGAGACAAGCATGAATGCTTTAATAGTGGTGGTATCAGAAGTAAGCTGCTTCTTCACACGGTGATAGGCAAGAAACAGCATAAAAACCAGAACTAGAAGTGCGTTCGACCCTCAAAGGCATTCTTGTAGTGGACTATTTCTGCCAACTAGACCTTTAGGCGCCATGTCCCAAAAGACTCTTACCTTCCACAAACTCTACCACTAGATGGGAAATGAGTGTTCAGACATGATCCAGTGGAGGACTTTTCAGACTCAGGGCACAGCAGATTGGTGTCTTAATCATTCTTCCATGGAGGGAACTGACCACAAAGAAGTTCAAAAAGTCATTGAAGTTTACACAGGTAGTCATATAGAACCCAGAGGTCCTGAGGTGGGTACAGGAGGCACCCAGGAAATACAGATTGGCCTTAATGAACTAACTTCAGTAAGCTTTCCAAAGAAAGAACTTAAACAAAGAAAGAACTCTACTTCTAATGCTAACACGTTTCTCTTTGTTTTTCAGACTGTGTCATTGATTGCAACTACAAAATTCTGTCTGCATTAAAAGACTTTCTTTATGCCTGATAGGAAGCCCTTTAATGTCCTTACCTTAAGACATAAAAGATTGACATATTTTCCCTCCAGCAATTTTTGGTTTTGTTGTCTTGTTTCTTTTTTTTTCCAAGCTAGGTAGTCCTCAAAGGACAAAAGCTTCATTGGTATGCTAGCTCCTTCTTATGTTTTACAGGGAAATTTCCCCAGTGCTTAGAATGTGAATACGTTTTACCTGCAGAGCACAACTGCCACTTTATAGCTTGCTTACTAATAGAATGCAATGACTAGAAGTCATTTGGAAGCTTGGGCTTCTCTCACCCCTTTTTCTACAGTCCCCTTTGCCTTCAGGCCTTGAGAGAACCTCAGTTCGCCAGAGTTAGAAAGGGCTTTGGTAAATCACCTGGTCCAAGGCAATGCCAGTTTAGAGAAGCTCTGACTCACTCCACGCCATGGGAAAAAGTGAGGAGACAGAAATGAGAATAGTTCTGCTTAGAGATGAAACTGTCACACACAAAGCAATCAGAGGTGTGGTTAGAGGATTTCATCAGTTACTACAGTGGAAAGAAAGTTGCACAAACCCTTCCCTGCATCCCAGTTAAATACAGTTAGTAGAGAGCAATGTGGCACAAGTAGCTCTACAGTGTGTTCTGCTGAGACCTTTGCTGTGACACAGACGAGCCTAAGGGGGACCACAGAGGAGCAGAGGGCAGCAGACAGCATGCTGACTGCTGTCCTCAGGAAAGCTGCATGCTTATTTATTCATTTGGTATGTTTCTGTGTCTGGTACACCTTCCATGATGATGGAGCAGAATTCAGATTTAATAGAAACCCAGTGCTCTGGGGATAGGGTAAATCAACAACAGAGAATGTAATCTAGGTAAGACGGGCAATTGTAGTTTTTTAAACCTTTTTTTTCTTTTATTGAAAATAGATTTTTTCATACAATATATTCTGATTATGGTTACCCTCTCCCTAATTCTCCCAGTTCCTCCTCACCTCACCTCCCATTCAGATCCACATCCTTTCTGTCTAGCATTAGAAAACAAACAGGCGTCTAAGGAATGATAATCAATAAAATAAAAATATAGCTTTGCTAATGAAGAAGTAGGCATATGTCTGGAGAATAACTGAATTAAATGCTTATTCTATTTCTTCCCTGGCACACAATGGGCAAGGGAGAAGGAATGTTTCAACTAACAGCAACTGTGCTGAAAGTACTTCAAAGATATTTGAAGAAGGGTGAAGGAGAAGTAATTGGGTTGAAGCTGTGATTTTTATTGTAGATCCAGGACTTCTGAAGCTGAAGAGATTATTTTAGCACAGGGTGTAAATACAAGCTTATACATCTTGGCACGTTTTTATAGCAGCAAACAGCTCTCAACACTAGCAGTTATAATAGGATCATGCGTAGAAACCAATGATAAGCGACGAGATTCTGAACAGTGAAGCAAGTCTTGCGGGAACATTCAGCTCAGCAGACTCTGTGCCCCTGCCTAAAGCAAGGAAGATCTAAAATACTTTCCACGTCCTACAGGAGACACTGTATGGGGAGGGACAGGTCACTTTTCAAAGGACATTTTTACTTCTGTCAAGTTCACTGTTCATTTTTAAGCAATGGGGTTTAGACTGTGGATTGAAATGGGAATCTTTTTCTTTAGGAGTTGTTAGATTTATTTTTGTGGGCATAAAATCCCCTGGTAAGCATGTTTTAAAGCAATATTCATATTTTATTATGTCACCTCTTTGTTAAAATTTCAAATTTCTCCTCCAGGATATTCTAAGTACTTTTGTTCCTCAGAGTTCTCGAGTTACCCTTGAGAATGGAGGAAACTTTAGAGGTGGGGGGGTCTTTGGTATTTCTTTAGGGTGCAAATGTAAGAAGTTCATCATTCACTGATTATAAAGTATACTGATGTTTGACAGACTGGCAAGACAGTTACCATTTGAGTGATTAATGGGTAATATTAGAGTTTTTATACCTCATCATATGTAAGTTTTAAGGCAGTTATGAAATACATTACCCGCTGTAAACATGGAAACAGACTGTGAACGTCTTCCAACCCCTGTGTTTGACTTCCTAGGATCTGTTTTTAATCTGGTGAGATAAATACGTCAGAGCAATCAATAATCTGCTGGGACAGACCCAAGGCTCTCCTAAGGGCTTTTCTTCGCCTACAGAAGGAACTGTTCCTTAACCATAAAACACCCCTTGCAACTTGGTTTTCAGGTTTAACTATTCTATTCCAACTGTTTACCCCACTTTCCTTATCATTCTTTACTGTTATCGTTACCTTGGAGTGCACTGACATTAAGAATCGGAGCAGTGTGCATGTTAGCACAGTGAACTTAGGATAGATTAACTCGCCATATGTAGAACCTACAGTGGATTGTTTTTAGAATATCTCCCCCCTCTCCTGTAAATCAGGAATCTGAACATGGTGAAGGAGCTTACACAAATGCTGTAGCTTTCACACTGCCCAGAAAGGGGACCATACAATGTTGTTCTTGATTCCCCCTGTAACTCAAAGTGAAAACACACATGAAATTCAGAGATTTTGGTGCAAATGATGGGAGAGGATGTCCTTACATTCCTTACAGCACCTAGGTGTTACCAACCTAGATTTTCAGATGGAATGGAACGTTTACAAATGGAGAAGTGATGTTCTTTACATCCCAAATCTGAAGAAGATCTGGGAGAAGCAGCTGCTAGTGGTTATAGCCGTTGTTGTCTTTGGAAGTACTGTTGATATCGGCACCCAGGAATACAGGCCATTTGCCTGTGTGACTAGAGCCATTCCAGTGTCCCTCTATATGATTCTTGGGCTCTTTGCTAACTGTCATGAAGCTGTATGGGAACTGTATCTTCTGCTGGTGACTGATTTTAGGGGTGACCACTAATATCTCACTGAGACGTCTTATTTCATCCTGCCTACCATTGCACTGAGTGACACAGATTTTCCTATGCAGTGTGTGGACATTGTTACCCCATGCCACAAGAAGGGAACTCACTGGTTAGGTCTGCTATGGTGATACTGGCTGGGAAACTCTATACATGTGTGGCACCATCTCCTATAAGCACCCATGGAAAGCCATGTCTAATTTTTGCTTTTCTAAACATCCTGAAACAATGGAGAAGAAAAAGAAGTCACTGCTAAAAAGTTTGTAACCAAGAAAGATTTGGGGGCAAATGGATTGTACCAGTTCCTGAGTTCATTGCTATTCAGTCTGTGGCGACTGATCCAAAGGTGTGCAGAACCCTTTCTGTGCCTGCTCAGTAGTTCCTAACTGAAGAGTGGAGTGCACTGTTTTCCCATTGAGGAATGCTCTGTAGCTCACATTGTTCTGGTCAATGAACGGCCAAGAGCATCACTGAATTGTCACAGACCATTGTACAGACACTGAGGCAAAATGGAAAGAATGTGGATGAAAGAGAGTTTAGAAAAGCTGCAACATTGCACAGGTCCCACATAGACTTTCATGTACTTGCAATGATCCTTAGATTCCTTATAACATCTAATACTATGTCAACACTCTGGAAACAATTGTACCATATTGTAAGGAAGCCTGTCATTTTTAGTACAAACTTCTTTTTCTTTAAATAGTTTCTTGATACACTTGGTTAGATTCATGACTGTAGAACCTAAGGATAGTTTTGAAGTAGTATTTTTTTTCATCAGAAAGATACACATACAGAAGACCTTAAGAACTAAGTGTTGCACAACTAATAAAAACACAGAGACAGATAGTGGGGTTCAAACTGAAAGATCAGAAAAGCAAAGCAGCAACAACTAGAGAGCTCTTACCTCTATGAAATCTTCAGACTGCAAAGAAAGAGAGTTCCTGTCTCATCCCACCTTATATTTTTCCTAGTGATGGGATTAAAGGTGTGCACCACCACTGCCTGGCCTGTATGGATGACTAGTGTGGGTAGTTTTGCACTCTAATCTTCAGGCAAGCTTTATATATTAAAATACAAATAAAATATCATTATATTTCTCTTTATTGTCTATAAAAAGAAGTTTATAACTAATATAAGAAAACTATATATAGTAAGTACAATAACTATATATAATCTATACAGATAATAGTACATCAACAATGTTTAGTCCATTTGTATTTAACAAATTCAGAGGAACTACTCCATTATCTATTCCCTCCCTTCTGGATTATGCAGAGATCTAACGATCTTGGCAAATCTTTTATCCCCAATATTTCTCCCCAACTCCCTTTTTCTTTATTTTGTCCACTCCACAGCTTCAGAATTGTGGATTCTTATTTGGAGTTCTGCCCTGCCCCATGGTTAGCACAATCTGTTTCTTAGAAGTTTCTGAGAAACTGAACAACAAACAATTCCTAGAAGAGAATTTAATGGGGCTTGCTCTTTTTCATAAAAAATTTTCTGAAGATATTGTAAGGACATACATAGCTTGGAGTGTAGTTTATCTACTTGGCATTGCAGTGACTTGTGTAAGGGACACATTAGGTGATTAGGGATGATGTGACTTTATCCCTCAATAATTACATAAAACAATAGGGAAGTAGTTTTCTTATCAAAGACTAGCTGTAAAATTTAACTATCTCATGGCAGTATTGCAAGGTGAATCCTTGAAGAGATGATTAGAATATGGAATCTGTGTCTTGGCAACCAATTAAGGTTGCCAATTACAGGGCTGGGTTAGTTATAAAAGAGGGAAGTTAAGCTACTTTTCTTTCTCTCTTATCTTGTCTTTTGCCACATGGTGTTTTTCATCATATGATACTGTAGACAGAGTTTCTCTGGGTCTTGGCATCCACTCCCAAATAACCACAAAGAGGCTTAAAGATGCTCTGCCAATAGCTCATGTTTATTATCAACTAACTTTTACTTTTAAATTAGTATATATTTCTTATCTATGCTGTTATATGGTTCAATATTTTTTTCTCAGTAAAAAAAAATTCATTTCCTTCTCTCTGCAACTCTTCCTGATTTTGGGCAATTCTTTTTCTTCTTCCTCATACTCCCTTTTTTCTACAAGTTCCCCCTAATATCTATCTGTCCAACTATTGGTCAGTCAGCTTCTTTTTTTAACCTAATCACAGTGATACATATTCACACAGTAAAAATAAATATTTCACATGATACAGCAAGATAGCTTTCAACTGAAAGGTCATCAGATGTTCCCTTTACCCTTGGACTTCTCCACCTTTAGAACTGAGACAAATAATATTGTTTATATTTTTCTAATATGTGCTGTTTTGTTGTAGCATCCCAACATAGACTAAGACATTGACCAATTAATACTGAGCTTTGTGCAGTCTATATACACTGTGCTGTCCACTTCTTAGAGGAAGAGCTTGGAGTATAAGTCTAGTGTAGGGCACTTTTGAGGTTACAGGCAGTGGATATTAAATCTCAGTCTGGAATTCAAGTGTACTTACTTTTAAAGCCTGGTATTCTAACCTCTCTGTAGTATATTCATGCAACCCATTTCTTAAAAACACAGCAACAACAAGGCACAACAAGCTATTCACACCAAAGACACCATCCACTCACTAAATTGTTATGTAACCAAGTGTTATCATGGGTGGCAAAATTTCTTATTTGATCACAAGTTATAGTTATGGCTCAAAGAGTTCTTTCATTGGCTCTCCTGACTTTGGGATTTTTAAAAAAGACAAATGTGAAGGCTGCTTATTTCTACAACTTGCAGGGACAGGAAGCTCTGACCTGGACTTAAAAGCCTGTTAATTTGTGCTTCCCTTTTGCTGTCAGAGGCAACAAATTAGGGTTTAAATATATCTCTTCTGTAGGCGTGAAATCATGAGATAACGTACTTATCTCAGTTTAAAAAAGATATTCAAGATGGTTTGACAGTGAATTTGTCTAAATGACTCCCCTTTTCTAAATAATTCTTACTGAAAGATCATTTTCTTGATACTCTCTTTAAATGTCACTGTTAAGCAGTTTACTGGCCATTTGTTTCACTGTTTATTTATGCTGCCACCAAGACTGAGGGAAATGATGGGCAAAGGCTTCCCTGGTAAAGAAGATGGCACCTGTGAGCTTTTGCTGTCTATCAAGTCTTCAAGATCTGAAAGGGCACATTTAAATACCCCCTGTGGTTTTCCATTGATAAATGGATAACCCCTTGCCATCTGCTAAGGAGGCAGCTAATTGCACTTTAGAGCATAAATTTTTCAGCAAAATCTGTCTTAGTCATGTCATTTGGTCCCGTTTTCCTGTTTGTTATGACGCTATCATTAAAGTTCACCAAATCACCACAATCCTAACAATTTGTGACCATCATTTTGGCGATGGGTTTGCATCATAGAATTTTGAACACCAGTGAGCATGTTGAACAGGAAAGGAGAAAAAAATGCTGGTATGTGTTAAGAATGTGGAGTGTTTACATAGCTGGTGGGTCAATTTCTTCAAAACTCTTCTCATTATAGCCTTTTGAATTAATGGATATATTCTTTTACTCATATTCTAGACATCATACTATGTCACACTGGTAATACTTCCATACCTTTCAAATTCATGTGTGGTGAAAACATATTTTACTGCACTTACAGAGTCAGAATCAGTGAAATAATTTAATTTTGTGTAGAAAGCTGAAGTCTGGATATATGAGTGTCACTTTTTCAGTGAAGATATGCTTCATTCTTTTTATTTAATTCCAGTGAGGAGGAAGGGGACCACTTATGTTTATAGTTTTCACACCATCCCCACATCCCACATCTGTTAATGTATCACAGACAGAAAATGCTTTATATAAACAACAAAGAAGTCTAGAGATGAGGTCAGATTAGAAAGCAGGTATTTAGGCTACTAGACCAGTGTGATACTTGTCATATTGTGCTATACACAGGAGTTTGTGTCTAGCATCAGACTGTGGAGACACCTTGTGAATACATCATTATAGTTTCTGCTCCCTCCAACCATCAATCTCCCCTTATGAATATTGAAAGCTGCTCTAGTTTACAGTCCCCACTTCTGAGACTGTGCCAAGGCAAGCCTGGACAGGCTTTGCGATAACAGATCTTGGTCTGCAGCTGCCTTCAGCTCTTGTTCGGGGGGTGGTAGTGTGGTGTAGATCTGGGCATTATTTGCTTTCTGTGGGATGTCTTCCTTCTCACACATGTCTCCTGAAATTTTTCTTAGTTTTCTTTAATTTTATGTTGCTTAGTTATTATTCACTGATTTCTAATACCATGACAGCATGATTTGATTCATTTACTTATCTTTTTCTTGTAGTTACTGTTGCAGGAGCTGTGGCCTGCTGTAAATTAGTATCCCAGACCTAGCTCTCAAGTTTGGGAGGGTTGGATATCGTTACTCTTCTACTTTTCTCCCATTAGCTTTTTAATGACATAGTCATTCTCCTTTGATTTAGAAGTTACCTAAGATGTTACAACACACATTTGTATTCTTGTTGTTTAGGAAACACAAGATATTTCTGATACCTATTTTTGCACAAAAATGGCACCAAATTTAATGTCATAAGCCAATATTTTTTGGTTCGTTACATTTCTGTGGTGACTGGCTTACATGATGGTTCTACTGTGGCTCTGGGTGGATGTGATTAGACCTCATGTTACCCAAAGACTCAGCTGGGCTCAACTTTTGCTTTTATTTAACAAGAAAATTTTCTTAATATTTTAATTCATTTTTCAATTTTCTTTTTTCTCTAGGTTTGCTTGAATCACCATTGATATTCTCACTATGAGGAATAGTAAGTAAGGGGCTTTCTCTCGAGGGCTTTATAGCTTTATCGTGATACAATTGACAAATAAACATTACACGCATTTGTAGTTTATAACATTAGCTATTCATAATTATGAAAGATAATTACCACATTCATCATTTAGCATAGGACTAATTATTTATTAGCAATATTGGGCAAATAATCCATTATTGTTAACTGTTGTCACCGTGCTGTGCAAGAGATCTTGAATTAATTTGTTATAGTTGAAGCTTTGTCCTCCTTGGCCATGGTTCATTCTCTGAGCGAGCTATCCCCATTCGGGATGAATCTTCTTGGTATCTCTCTTCCGTGTTCCCCTCCTCTGAAGTTGATCTGACCTCACTAAGATAGATTTTCCCCAGGAGAATCTGGAAAACAACATACTTCATAACTGTAAAAATGAAGATGCAGGGAGACTTCTGGCATTTGCAAAGACTTCTGGGTATGTTTACTCCTCAGCTGACTCTTTTTGGGGTGCGGCTGATATGACATGTGAGGTGGGAAGGTTATGGAGAAGCTCCCAGCTTAGAAGCCCTTTTTACTTGTACTTGATTTCCGAGTTTTGATTTTCTAACCCCATGAACCTTCATCAAACTTCGCTCAATGAGGTTGCTTCTTACAGTTTGCCTCCCCTGAACCACCAGGTGTCTCCAGAGAAAAGGTACCTCAAGTGCTCTTTGGATATCCTCTTTAGATAACCTTCCCTTTCAAGTCTCAGTAATGCAGTTTGTTATTGGCTTATTGTTCTTGTGTTATTAGTCTACTTTTTTGTTGTTAATGATATAGTACCATAGACCTTGTGATCTGTAAAACATTAAGCTTATTTGGCTCACAGTTCTGGAGCAAGGCTAATGGGGCTGCTTCTGAGTGTGGTGTTCTTGGTAGCAGAGCCCTGCTGTGGCACCAGGAATCCCACGGGGAGAGATAGGGATCCTACCTCTGTCTCCCCTGGTTTGTCTTCCTCTTATCAGTCATAATTACTTAACATATCTTGAATTTTGTATGCCAATGGGTGGAATTAGAAAACGCTATCCTGAGTGAGGTAACCCAGACCCCCCAAAATGAATATGGTATGTACTCACTCATAAATGGATACTAGCTATAGACAAAAGACATTGAGCCTATAGTTCATAATTCTAGAGAAGCTAAGTAATAAAGTGAACCCAAAGAAAAACATATATAGACCCACCTGGGAAGTCATTTTCTTAATCAGAGTACTGTCTTCCCAAAGACAGACACTTTGTGTCAAGTTGAGAAAAAATAATTAACCAAAACAAATTAAAATATTGAGCTTAAATATTTTGTTCAACTGTAAGTATAAACTAGTGTTATCTTATTTAATCAGGGTTTGCTTTATTTTGGGGGGTTTGAAATATATATAGCTTTTTGCAATTTAATAAGTTATGAGACTCCTAAGTGTGTATTTGTATTTGATTCACATGAACAAATAAACATATTTAAGTCAAAGTAGAGGCAATACTTTGAAAAAATTCACATGTAGGAAGACATAAACATATGTAGAAGTTTGAACCTTAATTAACTTAGTAAAAACAAATATCTTCTAGTTATTTTGTTTCCTTTCCATCCCTGAAATGTGAATTCTTTCTTACAAGTGCTCCATTTCCAGGTATTTATATTTCAAAGTAACAAAAGAACCTTTAAGAACAATAAAAATTAGTAATTTTTGTATCTAAACAAAAGAAAAATACAATGATTTATTTTCAGTTTCTGATACAAGTTATTTCTAAAACCTTTTTCAAGATAACAGTTTTATTTTTATATAAAATAAAATCATTTTATTGATATTTCTATTGGTAATACATTTCTAATTGGATGTCTATTTTTAAAATTCTATTTTTATTTTTATTAGCTAAGAATCACCATACTTTACTTAATTTTTACTGTTTTTATTGAGCTATATATTTTTTTTCTCTGCTCCTTTTCCTTCCTCTCTTCTTCCCTTCTACCCTCTCCCATGGTCCCTATGCTCCCAGTTTACTCAGGAGATCTTGTCTTTTTCTACTTCCCAAGTAGATTAGATTCATGTATGTCTCTCTTAGGGTCTTCTTTGTTGTCTAGGTTCTCTGGGATTGTGAATTATAGGCTGGATTTTCTTTGCTTTATGTCTAAAAGCCACTTATGAGTTAGTACAAGTGCAAACTGGTACAGCCATTTTGGAAATCAGTAAGGTTCAGTGTGGCTGGCTTTATGTTGAGGTTTTTGATCCATTTGGACTTGAGTTTTGTACATGGTGATAGATATGTATTTATTTTTATTCTTCTGCATGTTGCTATCCAGTTATGCCAGCATCATATATAAAAGATGTTTTTTTTTTCCATTTGATATTTTTTGCTTCTTTGCCAACAATCTGGTGTTCATAGGTATGTGGATATCTGGGTCTTCTATTCAGTTCCATAGGTACTCCTGTCTGTTCTTACGCTAATACCAGGGTGTTTTAAGCACTGTAGCTCTGTAGTAGAGTTTGAAGTCAGGGATTGTGATGTCTCCAGATATTCTTTTATTGTACAGGATTCTTTTGGCTATCCTGGGTTTTTTCTTTTTCCATTTGAAGTTGAGTACCATTTTTTTGAGGTCTGTGAAATTTTGCTAAGATTTTGGTGGGCATTGCATTGAATCTGTAGATTGATTTTGGTATGATTGCCATTTTTAACTATGTTAATTCTGCTTACCCAAAAGTGTGGAAGGTATTTCTACTTTCTGGTGTCTTCAACTTCTTTCTTCAAAGATATAAAGTTCTTGTCATACAAGTCTTCCATTTGTTTGGTTAGAGTTACTCCGAGATATTTTATGCTATTTGTGTCTATTGTGAAAGGTGATGTTTCTTTGATTTTTTTCTCAGACCATTTATCATCTTTGTAAAGGAGGGCTACTAATTTTTTTGAGTTAATCTTGTATCTTGCTACATTACTGAAAGTGTTTATGAGTTGTAGAAGTTCCGTGATAGAATTTTTGGGGCCACTTATGTAAACTATCATATCATTAGCAAATATTGAGAGTTTGATTTATTTTTTTCCAATTTGTATCCCCTTGATTTCCTTTTGTTGTCTTATTGCTCTGGATTGGCCTTCAAGAAATATATTGAATAGATATGGAGAGAGTGGACAACCTTGTCCTGTTCTTGAATAAATCTCTCTTTTTAAAAAGAATCATACTTCATTATATTATTAGACTAAAACTGAGGCCAACCAAGGACCAGGAAAAAGAATCATTGGTATTCCTCAGCTGTAGGCGGGGAGCCCACTAATATACTTTTCACACTTTCCTCATAAAAGTATGACAATGATGCTGCTATTGCTTGCTTTACATAAACAAATTCAAGGTGCACAGAGCATTATGCAACTGATATCAATTTAAACATTATGCAATTATGAGATGCTATAGTTTATGTCTTCTCAGAAATAACAAAGAACAATGCAAATTGTGTGTTCATCAACTACAAGTTAATTCCCTTCATAAAGCATAAGTAGAATAAGAAAATGATCTGTCACATTTGTGAAACTGTAGGTAGAGTTGCTAGACAGCTACATTATTTAATGACAGAATGCTAGTTCTTTTATGGTTTTCCATGAGAATAAAATTATGAAAATTTGTTTTATAACATGGGCAAACACGGCACAATCACAAAAATGTGGATATTAAACTGAATTGTTTCTATGTTCCCTACTAAGTTTGAATGCATCTGGCATATCTATCAGTTAAAGTACAATGAGAGAGACAGCAAAGTCATATTATTTTCTGATAAAGATAACTTTTGGTAGCTTAATATAGTCCATATATAGGGAAATGGAATCCATGAAAAGTTTTCTTCTCTTTCTTTTCCTCCTCCCTCTCCTCCCTTTTATCCCTCTCCCTCCTCTTGCGATTTAGTCTAGGGCCTTACACATGCTATGTATGCACTGTACCACTGAGTTACATGTGCAGCCCTCAGAGAACTTGCATTCATAATGAGGAAATGGTGTAGCAGTTGTTGAGTAATAGCGGTGTGGTAAGAAAGAATTGTAGGGTTAGGGAGATGGCTCAGGGGTTAAGAGCATTAGTTATTCTTCCAGAGTATCTACCTTCAATGTCTAGTTTTCCTTCTTCTTAGATTTTAACTACTTTCAATGTCATGTCTTGTATTCTGTTTATTTCTTTATTTCTAATTCTTAAATTTGCAATCAATTTATTGTATTTCAACACTTAGTTTTTCCCCTCTTGCTTTCCTCCTTTATTGTTATATTACCTACACATCAACACACACAAACACACACACCATACTCTCCATACCCGAACACAAACACACACACACACATACCACAAAATATACTCTCAACAACACCCCCGACATGTGTATATGTTACCTAAATTAAAAATGTTTTCCATATCCTCATATTTTTCTGAAAATGTCATAATTACATGTTTCTTCATGGCTGAGTGATTTTGCACTATGTGTTTGTGCCACATTTTCATCTCATGTATTGTGTTTGCAGCTCCCTGCACATGCTCTGCTTTGTCACTTATTCTTATGCCCCTTGCTTCTTCCACTTTTCACCTACTTCACCTTTGCCCACTGCTGCTAGTTCTTCAAATCTCTACTAAGGAAAATCTTCAGAAGGAAAGTTCTTTGGTATGGGTACTGTCTCATGACAGCAGGACATTTAAGTAACATAGTCTCTTTTCTATGTGGCCTACATAGAAAAGTGAAGAAAAAGTTTTATATGTTCAAATAGTTGAAGAAAAATGAAAAGTAAAATAACGTTGTAATAATACCTGAGAATTGAGTGAAAGTTGAGTATCAGTGACCATTAATATGATTTGACTGAATTCAGGCACACTCATTGTTTATGCCTTATAGTTGTAGCAGAGATCATAGTTTAATAAAGACTAAGGCATTTACTTTCTGACCTTTTACAGACACATCATGCTGACCCCTGTGTAGAGCAATCTTCTCTAATGGGCATTTCTGTAGTGACAGATATGTTGATAATTGCACTTTTAATATGAGGGCTACTGGCATCTTATAGTGTTTAAATTTACATTACTGAAAATAAAATGAAAAGTAAGTCTCTTATTCTCATTATTCACATATAGCTGATGGCTGTGCTCTTGTGTTGGGGTACATTTAGAAATTACGCATTTTTAATGCTGGTAGTCTAATAGTTGCATATTACCCTGAACACAATTGTCTGTGTGAAGTTGAATGTAATATATTATTTAATGACCTTTCATTCCTCCATTCTTTTCAGGCTAAGAGTGAATACTTTAGAGACAGTGATTTTTATTTTATTTGAATTTCAATTTTAGGCTTATTGTAGCACTTGCCAGAGGGCAAGACCTTAGTGAGGTCTGCGTTAGCACGTAGTCCTCTTTATGCTTGAAGTCCAAACCCATATATTTACCAGCAATGAGTTGAAAATATTCAGAAAGTTTTCATTTATTGAACACTATATACTTATTTTTTAAATTATTTCTTAAACAGTAGGATACAGCAACCATTTACATATCTTTTAAATTGTATTAGATATATGTAAACTAGAAATGATTTTAATTGTGTGGGAGGATAGATATAGGTTATTTCAAACATCATGTAATTTAATTTTTTTATTATTTATTTATTTATTTATTTATTTATTTTGGTTTTTCGAGACAGGGTTTCTCTGTAGCTTTGAAGCCTATCCTGGAACTAGCTCTTGTAGACCAGGCTGGTCTCGAACTCACAGAGATCTGCCTGCCTCTGCCTCCCGAGTGCTGGGATTAAAGGCGTGCGCCACCACTGCCCGGCTAAATTTTTTATTAATAGAATAAAATATAACAAAACAAATACTACCACATCAGTATTGGATAAAGCAAACAGAAGAAAACGAGACTCAGAGAAGGTACCAGAAACAGAGCCACTCATTTACATACTCAGGATTCCCATTAAAACACTAATCTGGAAGCCATAATATATATGTAAAGAACCTGTAGCTCAAAAAGACAAGAAAATATACATAAGTAAAATTAAATTAAAAAGCAAAACAAAAAAGATATAATAAGGATTCTGCCTCAGCCTTAAGAGACAAGGAACCTGTAAAGATGCCAGCAAGCTTGTTTTCTGCTTGCCACCAACTGCTGAGCATACAGCATACCCCTAAGAGTGGTTTGTTTTTCCAGTGAGACTCCCTTGGAGGAAACTACATTTTCATTTGCAAGTGGTTCTCAATTAGAGATAGCTTATGGGTTAGCAATGGGGCACCTGTAAACTTCTCTTTTCAGCTCTAGGACCACATCTGGTGCAGAACCATGCAGGCCCTGTGGACACCGCCTCAGCCTTGCTCATGATGATGTAGAGGGCTTTGCTTTCTTGGTGTTGTCTATCCCCTCAGGTTCTCATTTTTTTTTTATTAAAAATTTCCATCTCCTCCCCTCCTCCTCCCCCTTCCCTCCCCTCCCTTTCACCCATACCCCCACTCCGCCCCTCTCCAAGCCAAAGAGCCATCAGGGTTCCCTTCACTATGTTAAGTCCAAGGTCCTCCCAGCTCCCCCTAAGTCCAGGAAGGTGAGCAACCAAACTGACAAGGCTCACAGTGAGCCCATCCACGCTGTAGAGTTCTTATACCCTTGCCACTTCCTCTTCTGTTCAGTTCCCCAAGCCTTGAGGGGAGGGATTTAAGTCTGATGTTTTAAGTTCTCGCACTCTCTGCATAATGTCTAGCTGAGGGTCCTTGCATTTTTTTCCAATCTGCTGTAGGAAGAAGTTTCTCTGATGATAGCTGAGCAAAGCATTGATCTGTGAGTATAGCAGAATGCCACAAGGAATCATTTTACTGCTACTTAAAAAAAGAATAGTAATATTTAGTATAACTGTAGGTCCCTGGGCTATCTAGTCACAGGTTTTTTATTGACCCAACCTGTGTCCAGCATGGGTTCTATCTTGCGGAGTGGGCCTTGCTTCAAAATCAGTTATTGGCTGGTCACTCCCCCTAGCTTTGTGTCACCATTGCACTAGCGTATCTTCCAGGTAGGACAGCATGGTAGATCAAAGGGTTTGTAGCTGGGTTGGTGTTTATGTTTCTCTTTTGGTAGCGCGCAGAGGACCTTCCTTTACCAAAGATGCTAGAACGTAGGAGTGAAGACTCAATGCAGTCATCGGCTCGACTTCTCCAGGTTCAGTGAGTTGTGTAGGTATTGTCTTCATCAATGGTGCCTTGCCATGAGTTTGTGGAGAACAACCTATAGACTTGGCATCAGCCTGGGTTTTTTGTTCATCTTTGGCAAATAACTTAATTAGATGTAACATAGTACTGTTGGTGCTGGAAGCTTCATTTGGTGACAATAGATGTCCAGCTTGGGCTCTGTATCCCCCATTATTTAGCAATCTCGTGTAAATCCCCTTCAAACATGTACATAGTATAGGAAATTTCTACTGCAATAGATTCCTATACAACCCCTCAAATGACCCAAAATTAACTGCAAATTTTATGTTTTTCTTTTCTCTTTGCTAAATAATGCTTTGTTGTATAAATGAACATTTTAAAAAATCCATTCTTCTTCTGTTGAAGTACATGTAGGTTGTTTCCAATTTCTGGCTATTATGGCTATAGAACAGCAATGAAAGTGGTTGAGAAAGTGTCTCTCTGGTAAGATAAAGCATCTTAGGATTTCTATTGCTGTAAAGAGACACCATTACCACAGCAACTTTTATAAAGGAAAAAATTTAATAAAGGTTGCTTGCAGTTTCAGAGGCTTAGTCCAATATTATCATGGTGTCACATGGTGGCATGCAGACAGACATAATGCTAGAGAAGGAGCTGAGAGTTCTGCTTCTTGATCAACAGGCAACAGGAAGTGAATTATGTTTTGCCAGCATGAGTTGTCATTTGTTTCATTGATCTTAGACATTCTGAAGGTTTTAAGATAGATATCAGCGTAGTTTTGATTTTCATATCATTCATCATGAAGGATGTTGAATATCTTTAAGGGTTTCTCAACCATTCAATAATCTTCTTTTGAGAATTCTGTTTAGATCTGTACCCCATGTTTTAATTGGGTTATTCTTTTTTGATATCATTATTTTGAGTTTTTTTAAAATATACTTTGGATATTAGCCCTTTAAAAGATGTGTAGTTGATAAAAAGTCTTTGCCATTCTTTAGGCTGCTGTTTTTTTCTGAATGAAAGTTTCATTTGCCTGGGTCATCGCTGTGGATTCCTCTGAATTGCCCCAGTGCCAGGTTTCTTGCTAGTCCCATACTGGCTCTCTCAATCGAAATATCCCTCTCTCTTTGCTCTCATCTCTCTCTTTCCTCCATCTTCTCCATCCCATTCCCTCAAGTGCCCCTCTCCCGTTCCCTGTTTCTACCTTCTACCCTTCCTTCTTCCCCCACTCCCATGCTCCCAATTTTGTTAGGCAATCCTAGCCAGTGAGAAGAGGGTGCCTGTATTGGCCTTGTCCTGTACTCAGATTGATGAATATATTGAATGCCACCATAGAACCTCCATCCAGCAACTGATGGAAACAAAGGCAAAGACCCTCAGCAGAGCACTGGGCTGAGCTCCCAAAGTCCAGTTGGCGAGTGAGAGAAGTGAGAATGTGAGCAAGGAGGTGAAGACCATGATGGGGACACCCACTGAAACAGTTTACCTGAGCTAATGGGAGCTCACCAACTCCAGACAGACAGAGAAGGAACTAGCATAGGACAAAGCTAGCCTCTCTGAATGTGGGTGATGCTGTGTGGCTGGGAAGACTGTGGGGCACTGGCAGTGGCACCAGAATTTATTTCTACTGCTTGCACTGGCATTTTGGGAACTTATTCTTTTTGAATGGATACCTTGCTCAGCCTAGATACAGTGAAGAGGCCCTTGGACCTTCCCCAAAGCAATGTGTCTTATCCTCTCTGAGGAGTGGATGAGGGATGGAGTGCAGAGTGGGAAAGGAAGGGGGATGGAGTGGGAACTGGGATTTGTGTGGAATGGAGAAAGATAGTTTGTTTTCTTTTAAAAAATAAAATAAATTATAAAAACAAAAGTATCCTTTGCCAAGCAAAAGGTTTTCAGTTTCATAAGGTCCCATTTATTAATTATTGAATATAGTGCTTGTGCTAATTAATAGTGTTCTTTTCAGAAAGTCTTATCCTGTGGTATACCTTTTATTTTCAAAGGTATTGTTTTCCTAGTTTCTTTCTCAGTCTATTTGTCATTTATATATAGGATGACTACTGATTTTCATGAGTTAAATTTGCTACTTTGCTGAAAGTGTTTATCAATTGTAGTAGTTTCCTGGTGGAATTTTTGGCTCAACTTATGCATAGTATTATATTGTCTGTTAATAATGGTACACTTTACTATTTTCTTTCCAATTTGTGTCCCCTTGATCTCCTTCAGTTGTCTTATTGCTGTTGTTAAGTCCTCAAACAGTATAGTATAAAGATATGGAGAGTGGAAAACCTTGCCTTGTTCCTTATTTTAGTTGAATTTCTTTGAGTTCTCTCCATTTAAGTTGATGCTGCCTGTGAGACTGTTATAAACTCACTTTATTATGTTTAGGTATGTCCCTTGTATCCATAATCTCTACAAGACTTTTATTATGGAGGTGTGTTGGATTCTGTCAAAGACCTTTTATGCCTCCAATGGGTTTTATAGATTAATTTTTGTTTATATGATGAATTGCATATATCAGTTTATTTACATTGACTATCACTGCATCTGTGGGATGAGGCTTACATGGTCATGGTGGATGATTTTTTTCAATGTGTTTCTGAATTTGAAATGAATTTGGCAAGTATTTATTTATTTATTTAGAATTCTTATACCTATATTCATGATAAAACTGCTCTGCAATTTCCTTTCTTTGATGGGTTGTTATGTAGTTTGGGTATCAGGTAACTCTCTCTCTATATTAACTGGACAATGTTCCCTCTGTTTATATTTTGTGAAATAATTTGAGGGGTATTGGAATTAACTCTTATTTGAAAATCTGGTATATTTCTATGCTAAAACCATGTGATACCTAGACTTTTTTGGTTTGCAGATTTTTAACTACAACTTCTATTTCACTAGTGACTATAATTCTGTTTAAATTGTTCATTTGATCTTGATTTAACTTTGGTAAGTGGTATGTATTGAGAAAATTATCTATTTATTATAGACTTTTCTATATGGTGGAGAACAGGTTTTAAAATATGTCTTCATGATTCTCTGGATTTCCCCAGTGTCCGTTGTTATGTCCACCCTTTCTTCTCTAATTTTTTTCATTTGGATCTTCTATCTACCTTTCAACTAATTAATGAGGTTTGTCAATCCTCTTGGTTTTCTCAAACAATTAACTTTATTTTATTGTATCTTTGCATTTTTTGTTTCATTTTATTGATTTTTAGTCTGGATTTTGATTATTTCTTGTGTTCTACTCTGTTGGGTGTGATTTCTTCTTTTTATTTTAGTGCTTTCAGTTATGCTGTTACATTACTGGCAGGTTAGTGTTATGACCTTGCCTTTCAGAACTATTGTGTCCCACAAGTTTGGGTATGTTGTATATTCATTGCCATTCAATTCTAGAAATGCTTTAATTTGTTTTTAATTTCTACCTTAACTCATTTTTCATTGAGTAGCGAGTTTCCACGTGTATGTAAGCTTTTTGTTGTTTCTGTTTTGTTGATATCAGGCTGTGATATGATAGGAAACATGGAATTACCTAAGTTTTCTTGTTTTCTGTTGAGTCTTACTTTGCTTATGAGTATGTGGTCAATTTCAGAGAAAGTTCCATGAGGTGCACAGGAGAATGTATGTTATTCTGTGTTTGGGTGAGAAGTTCTGTAAATATCTGTTAGGTTCTTTTGATTTATAACTTCAGTTAGTTCTAGAATTTTTCTGTTTAATTTTTGTCTTGATAACATTGTATTGCCAAGACTGGGATATTGAAACCTCCCACTATCTGTGTATGAAGGTAAATATGTGATTTTGGTGTGCAACTGTTTCTTTTTTTATGAACTTGGGCATCTTTGTGTTTTGTTCATAGATGTTAAGAATTGCAATGCCGAGAACCCCACACCTCACCCCCCTCCCCCCACCGCTTCATCCTCCCATCTTCGGGGCCACAAAATCCCACAGCTCAGCCTGTTTGGGCGCTGGGACTGGGAATTGAGTGCACCCAGGCGGGTGGGAGGTCCTCTGTTTCAATAGCCTGCCTACAGCAAAGTAGGCCCTTTATCAGTGAGCCCCTGGGCCAGCAAGGAGACCTGACTGTCTACCAGAAGATCCATCATTCATTGGGGTGAATGAGTGCCTGAACCACAACAGTCGCCCGAAGAGGGACCACCGACATTCCCCAACCACCCCCCACACTTCCTGCTCTTCCTGCAGGGGTTATTCTCCTCGGATACTGCCTCTCTCTTCCTGTCCCTTCCCAGCTTGCACCCAGAACCCCCCCCCCACCCCACCCTGCTTCATCCTCCCATTTTCCAGGACACAAAAATCCCACAGCTCAGCCTGTTTGGCCACCGGGACCTGGAATTGAGTGCACCCAGGGGGGTGGGAGGTCCTCTGTTTCAATAGCCTGCCTACAGCAAGGTAGGCCCTTTGTCAGCAAGCTGCTTGGCCAGCAAGGAGACCTGACTGTCTACCAGAAGATCCATCATTTATTGCGGTGAGTGAATTGAATTCATTGGGGTGAATTGAACTTCTAAAAGAAGACCCATAGGGGAATGTTCAGAGGAAAAAATGGGCAGGCGCCAATGCAAGAATTCCTCCAACAATTTGAAAAACAACATGAAAGCACCAGAACCCAGCGAAATTACAACAGGAGGACTTGAACACACTAATCAAGAAGAAGTAGAAAAAACTGACTTTATGAAAGTAATAGAGTCCCTTAAACAGGAGGTGAAAAACTCCCTTAAAGAAATGGACGAGAAGAATAACAAAAAGTTTGAAGAATTGAGTAAATCCGTAAACGATATCCTAGGAAACCAAGAAAAAAAATCAAACAGATAATGGAAACAGTGCAAGACTTGAAAACTGAAATGGAGGCAAGGAAGAAAACACAAACCGAGGGCCAGCTGGATATGGAAAATCTATGTAAATGAACAGAGACTACAGAAACAAGCATAACCAACAGAATACAAGAGATAGAAGAAAGAATCTCAGATTCTGAAGATACCATAGAGAAAATAAATGCACTGATCAAAGAAAACAGCAAATCCAACAAATTTTCATCACAAAACATTCAGGAAATCTGGGACACAATAAAAAGACCAAACCTAAGACTAATAGGTGTAGAAGAAGGAGAAGAATTACAGCTCAATGGTCCAGAAAATATATTTAATAAAATTATAGAAGAAAACTTCCCAAACCTAAAGAAAGATATTCCTATTAAGGTTCAAGAAGCTTACAGAACAAAAAATAGACTGGATCAAAAAAAAAAATCCCCTCGCCATATTATAATCAAAACACAAAACATACAGAATAAAGAAAGAATATTAAGAGCAGCAAAGGAAAAAGGTCAAGTAACTTATAAAGGTAAACGTATCAGACTTACACCTGACTTCTCTATGGAAACCATGAAAGCCAGAAGGTCCTGGATAGATGTTTTGCAGAAACTAAGAAACCATGGATGCAAGCCCAGATTACTATATCCAGCCAAGCTTTCATTCAATATAAATGGAAAAAACAAAATATTCCAAGATAAAAACAAATTTAAACAATACGTAGCCACAAATCCAGCCTTACAGAAAGTAATAGAAGGAAAATCACAAACCAAGGAGGCCAGCATTGCCCAAAATAACTCAAACATCTAGCAACCCTTCACCAGCACATCTCAAAGAAAGGAAACACACAATCTCTACTACTAAATAAAAAATGACAACCAGAGTTAACAACCACTGGTCATTAATATCACTTAATATCAATGGACTCAATTCACCTATAAAAAGGCACAGGCTAAGAGATTGGATATGAAAACAGGACCCAACTTTCTGCTGTTTACAAGAAACACACCTCAACCACAAAGACAGACATCTACTCAGAGGAAAGGGTTGGGAAAAGGTTTATCAAGCTAATGGACCTAAGAAACAAGCCGGTATGGCCATACTAATTTCTAACAAAGTTGACTTCAAACTAAAATCAATCAGAAGAGATGGAAAGGGACACTTTATACTCATTACAGGAAAAATCCATCAGAATGAAGTCTCAATCCTAAATATCTATGTCCCTAATATAAAAGCACCCACTTATGTAAAAGGAACACTACTAGAACTCAAGGCAGCAATCAAACCACACACACTGATAGTGGGAGACTTCAACACTCCTCTCTCACCAATGGACAGGTCAATTGTAGAAAGAACGGGCGGGGGGCTGTATCCCGCCACCCGGCTAGCTTTACCCGAAATAATTACACGGAAACTGTATTCTTTTAAATCACTGCCTGGCCCATAGTTTCAGCCTCTTATTGGCTAATTCTCACATCTTCCTTTAACCCATATTTAGTAATCTGGGTAGCACCACGAGGTGTGGCTTACCAGGAGAGATCTTAACCTGCGTCCATCTCGGAGAGGAGCAGCATGGAGACTCACATGGCGACTGCCTGAAGCATCTCCCCAACTCCTGCTTCCCAGCATTCTGTTCTGTCTACTCCGCCTACCTAATTTTCTGTTCTCTTAAAGGGCCAAGGCAGTTTTCTTTATTAATAATGAAAGTAACACATAGACACTCCTCCATCACTTCCCCTTTTTCTGTTTAAACAAAAAAGAAAGGCTTTAACATAGTAAAATTACATGTAACAAAACAGTTATCAAGCAAGAATTACAGTTACAATATTTAAATCTATTTTATCTTTTATCATAACTAACGAAAGCTATAACTATCTATTTATTCTTCAACTCCATCAAAGACTCCAAAAGGATATAATATTACCTAAGTAAACAAGTCATATGCAACTTTCAAACTCTAGAAATGACAGAGACAACTCGGGTTCCTGATTCATGAAAGAGTCTGCGAGACGTTCTGCAGGACACAGCAGAAAGTGACTGAACTGTCTTTGGAATTTCCTGCTTCATGAAAAAGTCTGCTGGACACTATGGGCCTGAAGGCTGAAGATGGATGCCCCAACGGTACAGAGGAACTTTGGGTGACTGTCCAGGCAGCGAGTTGTCTCTGTCATTTCTAGAGTTTGAAAGTTGCATATGACTTGTTTCTTAGGTAATATTATATCCTTTTGGAGTCTTTGATGGAGTTGAAGAATAAATAGATAGTTATAGCTTTCGTTAGTTATGATAAAAGATAAAATAGATTTAAATATTGTAACTGTAATTCTTGCTTGATAACTGTTTTGTTACATGTAATTTTACTATGTTAAAGCCTTTCTTTTTTGTTTAAACAGAAAAAGGGGAAGTGATGGAGGAGTGTCTATGTGTTACTTTCATTATTAATAAAGAAAACTGCCTTGGCCCTTTAAGAGAACAGAAAATTAGGTAGGCGGAGTAGACAGAACAGAATGCTGGGAAGCAGGAGTTGGGGAGATGCTTCAGGCAGTCGCCATGTGAGTCTCCATGCTGCTCCTCTCCGAGATGGACGCAGGTTAAGATCTCTCCTGGTAAGCCACACCTCGTGGTGCTACCCAGATTACTAAATATGGGTTAAAGGAAGATGTGAGAATTAGCCAATAAGAGGCTGAAACTATGGGCCAGGCAGTGATTTAAAAGAATACAGTTTCTGTGTAATTATTTCGGATGTAAAGCTAGCCGGCGGCTGGGTGGCAGGACGCAGCCCCGCCGCTTCACACTACAGTCAATCAGACAGAAACCTAACAGAGAATTAAGAGACTTAACGGAGGTAACAAACCAAATGGACTTAACAGACATCTATAGAACATTCCACCCAAATAGGAAAGAATATACCTTCTTCTCTGCGGCTCATGGAACCTTTTCAAAAATTGACCACATACTCGGTAACAAAGCAAACTTCCACAGTTACAAAAACATATTAGTAACCACCTGCATCTTATCAGATCACCATGGATTAAAATTAGAATTCAACAACAATGCTACCCCCAGAAAGCCTACAAACTCATGGAAACTGAACAGTCAACTACTGAACCACAGCTGGGTCAAGGAAGAAATAAAGAAAGAAATTAAAGTTTTCCTTGAATTTAATGAAAATAAAGACACAACATACTCAAACCTATGGGACACAATGAAAGCAGTGCTAAGAGGAAAGTTCATAGCACTAAGTGCCCACTTTAAAAAAAAAAAACAGAGAAAGCACACATTGGAGACTTAACAGCACACCTGAAAGTTCTAGAAAAGAAAGAAGCAGACACACCTAGGAGGAGTAGAAGACTAGAAATTATCAAACTAAGGGCGGAAATCAACAAAATAGAAACACAGAAAACAGTCCAAGGAATCAATGAAACAAAACCTGGTTCTTGGAGAAAATCAACAAGATTGACAAACCCCTAGCCAAACTAATCAAACAGCAGAGAGAGAACAAACAAATAAATAAGATTAGAAACGAAAAGGGGGACATAATCACAGACACAGAGGAAATTCAGAGAATCATTAGATCTTACTACAAAAGCCTGTATGTCACAAAATTGGAAAATGTAAAAGAAATGGACACTTTTTTAGATAAGTACCATATACCAAAGTTAAACTAGGACCAGGTGAACAATCTAAATAGTCCTGTTAGTCGCGAAGAATTAGAAACTGTTATCAGAAACCTCCCTACCAAATAAAGCCCAGGACCAGATGGTTTCAATGCAGAATTCTACCAGAACTTCAAAGAAGACCTAATACCTATACTCCTTAATGTATTTCATAATATAGAAACAGAACAGTCATTGCCAAATTCCTTTTATGAAGCTACAATTACCCTGATACCTAAACCACACAAAGACTCAACCAAGAAAGAGAATTACAGGCCAATCTCACTCAAACATCGATGCAAAAATTCTCAATAAAATACTGGCAAACCGAATCCAAGAACACATTAGAAAAATCATCCACTACGCTCAAGGAGGCTTCATCCCAGAAATGCAGGGCTGGTTCAACATATGAAAATCTATTAATGTAATCCATCATATAAATAAACTGAAGGAAAAAAACCATATGATCATCTCATTAGATGCTGAAAAAGCATTTGATAAAATTCAACATCCCTTTATGATAAAGGTTTTGGAAAGATCAGGGATACAATGGTCATTCCTAAATATAATAAAGGCTATTTACAGCAAGCCAACAGCTAACATCAAATTAAATGGAGAGAAACTCAAGGCCATCCCACTAAATTCAGGAACACGACAAGGCTGTCCACTTTCTCCTTATCTCTTCAATATAGTGCTTGAAGTTCTAGCAATAGCAATAAGACAAAACAAGGGGATCAAGGGGATTCCAATTGGAAAGGAAGAAGTTAAACTTTCGTTATTTGCAGATGATATGATAGTGTACATAAGAGACCCCAAAAACTCTACCAAAGAACTCTTACAGCTGATAAACTCCTTCAGTAATGTGGCCAGATACAAGATCAACTCCAAAAAATCAGTTGCTCTCCTATATACAAAGGATAAGGAAGCAGAGAAAGAAATCAGAGAAGCGTCACCTTTCACGATAGCCACAAATAGCATAAAATATCTTGGGGTAACTCTAACCAAGGAAGTGAAAGTTCTATTTGACAAGAACTTTAAGTCTTTGTGGAAAGAAATTGAATAGGATACCAGAAAATGGAAAGATCTCTCTTGCTCTTGGTTTGGGAGGATCAACATAGTAAAAATGGCAATTCTACCAAAGGCAATCTATAGATTTAATACAATCCCCTTAAAGGTCCCATCAAAATTCTTCACAGATTTTGAGAAGACAATAATCAACTTTATATGGAAGAAAAAGAAACCCAGGATAGCCAAAACAATCTTATACAATAAAGGAACTTCTGGAGGCATTACCATCCCTGACTTCAAACTCTATTACAGAGCTACAGTATTGAAAACAGCTTGGTACTGGCATAAAAACAGAGAAGTTGACCCATGGAATCGAATAGAAGACCCAGATCTTAACCCACAAACCTATGAACACCTGATTTTCGATAAAGGTGCTAAAAGTACACAATGAAAAAAAGAAACTATCTTCAACAAATGGTGCTGGCATAACTGGATGTCAACCTGTAGAAGAATGAAAGTAGATCCATATCTATCACCATGCACAAAACTCAAGTCTAAATGGATTAAAGACCTCAATATTAATCTGAACACACTGAACCTGTTAGAGGAGAAAGTGGGAAGTACTCTACAACATTTGGGCACAGGAGACCACTTCCTACGTATAGCCCCAGCAGCACAGACATTAAGGGCAACATTGAATAAATGGGACCTCCTGAAGCTGAGCAGCTTCTGTAAAGCAAAGGACACTGTCACTAAGACAAAAAGGCAGCCTACTGACTGGGAAAAGATCTTCACCAACCCCGCAACAGACAAAGGCCTGATCTCCAAAATATATAAGGAACTCAAGAGACTAGACTTTAAAATGCTAATTAACCCAATTAAAAAAATGGGGCGCTGAACTGAACAGAGAATTCTCAACAGAAGAAGTCCGAATGGCCAAAAGACACTTAAGTGCATGCTCAACCTCCTTAGCAATCAGGGAAATGCAAATCAAAACAACGCTGAGATACCATCTTACACCTGTCAGAATGGCTAAAATAAAAAACACCAATGATATTTCTGGCACCCTCTCCTCAGCTGCCCTAGGAACTAGCTGGGGTCGTCTTCCTTGACACCTGGGAACCCCTCTAGAGTCAAGTCTCTGCCAACCCTAGAGTGGCTCCCTTAACTAAGATATATAATTCCTTATTCCCATATCCACCCTTCCTATACCCCAACCATCCTATTCCCCCAAGCTCTTCCCATCCTCCACTTCACACTTTTCTCTCCCCATCCCCCCATCCCCCCATCCCACCCCACCCCCATGTTCCCATTTTTGTCCGGCAATCTTGTCTACTTCCAATAACCAGGAGGATAACTATATGTTTTTCTTTGGGTTCACCTTCTTATATAGCTTCTCTAGGATTTTTTACAAATTATAGGCTCGATGTCCTATTGTCATACTCATGAATATCTTGCATATCACCATAGAACCTTCACCTGGCATTGGATGGAGAAAATGACAGAGCCCCACATAGGAGCACCAGACTGAGCTCCCAAGGTCCTGATGAGGAGCAAAAGGAGGGAGATCATGAGCAAGGAAGCCAGGACCGCGAGGAGTGCTTTTACCCATTGAGACGGTGGAACAGATCTAACGGGAGACCACCAAGTCCAGTCGGAATGAGACTGATGGAACAGGGGACCAAACCGGACTCTCTGAATGTGGCTGACGGTGGAGGAGGACTGAGAAACCAAGGACAATAGCAATGAACATGAACTCTACAGCATGGACGGGCTCACTGTGAGCCTTGTCAGTTTGGTTGCTCACCTTCCTGGACTTAGGGGGAGCTGGGAGGACCTTGGACTTAACATAGTGAAGGGAACCCTGATGGCTCTTTGTCTTGGAGAGGGGTGGAGTGGGGGTATGGGTGGAAGGGAGGGGAGGGAAGGGGGAGGAGATGGAAATCTTGAATAAAAAATGAGAAAAAAAAAGAGTAGAGAAAGAGCAGCTCCATCTATGAAGAACTAAGCAAACATCAGTCTTAAACAAGTTTTCACTGTCCTTGAACCTCTTTGATCACAGTGCTTTTTTCAATTAGAGCCCTCAGAAGCTTGAGGTATCATTTGTAACAGAATTCAAGAAACTTCAGGGAAAAAAAAAAAAAAACACCAGTGATAGCCTTTGCTGGAGAGGATGTGGAGTAAGGGGTACACTCATCCATTGCTGGTGGGAATGCAAACTTGTGCAACCACTTTGGAAAGCAGTGTGGCGGTTTCTCAGGAAATTCGGGATTAACCTGCCCCAGGATCCAGCAATCCCACTCTTGGGAATTTACCCAAGAGATGCCCAATCATATTACAAAAGCATTTGTTCAACTATGTTTATAGCAGCATTATTTGTAATAGCCAGAACCCGCAAACAACCTAGATGCCCTTCAGTGGAAGAATGGATGAAGAAAGTAGTCAGGTGTTATTCTTAGATTTCTGTCTTTATATGTCACTTGTTTTTTTCCTTGCAGCTTTAATAGTCTTTCTGTGTTCTGTTCACTTAGTGTTTTGATTCTTATGTGACAGGGGACTTCCTTTTCAGGCCTTATCTATTTGGTGTTCTGTATGCTTCTTATCCTTGATAGGCTTCTTCTTTAGGTTAGTAAAAATTTCTTCTATGATTTTATTAAAAATACTTTTTGAGCCTTTGAGCTAGGATTCTTCTCCTTTCTCTGTTCCTCTTTCTCTTAGGTTTGGTCATTTCATTGTGTTCCGGATTTCTTTGATGTTTTATGTCAGGATTTATTTTATAGTTCTAATGTTTTCTTTGGCTGCTGTACCCATTTCTTTTACTGTGTCTTCAGTGAGATTCTCCCTGCTGTCTCTTGTATTCCAATGGTGAGGTGTTCCTCTGAAGTTCTCGTTCTGTTGGCAAGGCTAGCCTCTGAACTTCCCATTCAAGTTTCTAAAGTTTTCACTTCAGATTTCTCTAGATTTTCTATATTGATTCTGATTCTACTTTCAGGTCTTGAACAATTTTATTCATTTCCTTCCAATGTTTGTGTTTTTACAGAGTTCTTTAAGGGATTAACTCATTTCCTCTTTAAGGACCTCTATTGTATTCATAAAGTTTCTTTTGTCTTATGTTTCATTTATGCTTTGTTATATTGCTATACTCAGGGCCTACTTTCTGGACTGCAGTGGTGACATATTATCCTGACTGCTATATTCTTTTTTTTTATTTGTTTGTTTGCTTGTTTTTTTTTTTTTTTTTTTTTTTTTTTTTTTTTTTTTTTTTTTTCACAGTGTCTAGGAATCTGGGTTTTTAAAGGTAGTAATTCTAGGTGGTGGTATCTGGTCTTTTTTGTGTGAGGGTTTTTCCCTTGGTTTCTGCTGTCCTGCCTGTTAGGAGATTATGACAGTTGTTTCCTGGTAGAAAGTAACTTCTGAGATCCTGATAATGGAGCAACCTGTGGTTACTTTTTGTTCTGGGTAGAACATATTCCTAAGTATTGGTAACTGATACTTAAATTGGGTTGGCAGATGGTGGTAGTTGAGGGGGTTCATAGACAAGAAGAAAACAGGGTGTCCCACTAGGATCAGCTTAGTACTCTGGGGATGGAGGTAGAGATTGAGGAGAGACCAGATATCCTTCTACAGAGATGGAGATGAGACTTGAGCGATTGGGTGTAGAAAAGAGGAATGAAGTCCTGGTTTACCTTCTTGTTTGGCTTGCCTACTTGCTTCGCTGTCAGACTTGGCTGGAGGGTTCCCAGGGAAAGCCTGCTGAAGTTGGTGTTCAGTTGGGATAACTGAAGTTGAGCTGGGCTAACAGGACGAGTAGGGAAGAAGGTTGCAGGAGAAAATATGCATGGTCTGCTGGAGATGGGGACAGAGGGGAGGGGGAGGCGACAGCAGGTGCTTTGCTGCAGTGATCCTAAGAGACTAGGGGACTGGAGTTGGAGAGGGGAAGGAAGGTGAAGATCCGCAGTCATGCTGCCGGTTTCCCTGGCCCCAGGGGCCTACTGGAGTTGGGGACTGGGACAAAGTAGTGAGCAAGGTGGGGTGGGATGGGGAGGGGTGAGGTTTGAGGGAAAGATCTGAGTGTTCCACTGGGAATGGGGGCTTCGGGAGACAAGGCTGCAGCAGGTGTTCAACTACAGTGCAGGGTTGAGGAAGTGGGATGGGATTTAGAGTACAGGAGGGAGATAAAAAGATTAGCATTTAGCCTTACTGTTTCCCTGCCTGTGTTCCAGGGAATGCCTGCTAGCGCTAAAGTCTGGATAGAGGATAGAGGATGAGTAGAAGGAAGAAATGTTGGAGGAGAAGGCCTACATGATCAGTTGGAGATGGGGGTCAAAGAGGAAGGGGGGGAGAGCACAGTTGGTGTTTTGCTATACAGAAGAGGACGAGGCTAAGGATTGGTCTTGGAGTAATGGAGGCCGAGGTGAAGATCTGCACTTAGCCTACCAGCTTCCCTAGCAGAGTAGTAACATGTCACTTTATTTGGAGGTTTGCCATCTGTGACTTTTGGTATGCTTAAAGGTCCTGGACCCAAATTCCTTTTGGGTAGTAAGATGTACATATATATGGTCCCTTTACACTACTGTGTGCATGTGTGTGTGTGTGTGTGTGTGTGTGAGAGAGAGAGAGAGAGAGAGAGAGAGAGAGAGAGAGAGAGAGAGAGAGAGAGAGAGAGAGAGAGAGAGAGAGAGAGACAGAGAGAGAGAGAGATAGATAGAGATTATACAGACTTTAGCAATGTACTATAACATGACTAGATTTGTTAGCATGATAAGCAGAATGATCATCATTCTTAATACAAGCCAGGGAGCATACACTAATTTTCTGCTTTTATAACTAGAGGTACTGTGCATATAAATTCCAATGTTCTGACTTTTGTTGTAGGAAAGAATGATCTAATTTAAATGAAGTGTTATGTTTACAGACTATGATGGATAATCTTGGCCTTCAGTTTTACACTTGGGGATAAGGAACATTAACTGAAGGATTTGTCTACTATGTTGGTCTGTGGGCGGTCATTGGGGGGCTTTATCTTGATTAATTGATGTAGCGGGCCCAGCTCACTGTGAGTGGTACCATTTCTAGGCAGTGGTCTTAGGCTGTGTAAGAAAGGTAGCTGAATGTAAGCTTAGAGGCAGGCCAGTAAACAACATTCCTCCTTGGTCTCTGCTTCAGTTCTTGCCTCCAGTGTCCTACCTTGATCTCCTGTTCTAGCTTCCTTGGAGGTGTATTGTGACCTGGAAGTTTAATCTGAAATAAACCCTTTCTTCCATCAGTTCCTTTTGGTCATGGAGTTTAATCATTCCAACAGTAAACAAAACTAGGACACAGATCTAATTGGTATGTTCTATAATGTATCATATACATCATAATAGTGGATGCTAGATCTGCATTGCTTTGAAGTCCTGTAGATAAAGGACAACCTACCATAAATTCTCTCTTGTATTTATATCTTATGAATCTAAAAGTATCTAATAGGTTTCTCTTAAAAATAGTTTTAAAGGCAGGTTACAAGATCAACTCCAAAAAATCAGTCGCCCTCCTATATACAAAGGATAAGGAAGCAGAGAAAGAAATCAGAGAAGCTTCACCTTTCACGATAGCCACAAATAGCATAAAATATCTTGGGGTAACTCTAACCAAGGAAGTGAAAGACCTATTTGACAAGAACTTTAAGTCTTTGAAGAAAGAAATTGAAGAGGATACCAGAAAATGGAAGGATCTCCCTTGCTCTTGGATTGGGAGGATCAACATAGTAAAAATGGCAATACTACCAAAGGCAATCTATAGATTTAATGCAATCCCCTTAAAGATCCCATCAAAATTCTTCACAGATCTTCAGAGGACAATAATCAACTTTATATGGAAGAACAAGAAACCCAGGATAGCCAAAACAATCTTATACAATAAAGGAACTTCTGGAGGCATTACCATCCCTGACTTCAAACTCTATTACAGAGCTACAGTATTGAAAACAGCTTGGTATTGGCATAAAAATAGAGAAGTCGACCAATGGAATCGAATAGAAGACCCAGATCTTAACCCACAAACCTATGAACACCTGATTTTTGATAAAGGAGCTAAAAGCACACAATGGAAGAAAGAAAGCATCTTCAACAAATGGTGCTGGCATAACTGGATGTCAACCTGCAGAAGAATGAAAGTAGATCCGTGTCTATCACCATGCACAAAACTCAAGTCCAAATGGATTAAAGACCTCAATATTAATCTGAACACACTGAACCTGTTAGAGGAGAAAGTGGGAAGTACTCTACAACATTTGGGCACAGGAGACCACTTCCTACGTATAGCCCCAGCAGCACAGACATTAAGGGCAACATTGAATAAATGGGACCTCCTGAAGCTGAGCAGCTTCTGTAAAGCAAAGGACACTGTCACTAAGACAAAAAGGCAGCCTACTGACTGGGAAAAGATCTTCACCAACCCCACAACAGACAAAGGTCTGATCTCCAAAATATATAAGGAACTCAAGAGACTAGACTTTAAAATGTTAATTAACCCAATTAAAAAATGGGGCACTGAACTGAACAGAGAATTCTCAACAGAAGAAGTTCGAATGGCCAAAAGACACTTAAGTGCATGCTCAACCTCCTTAGCAATCAGGGAAATGCAAATCAAAACAACGTTAAGATACCATCTTACACCTGTCAGAATGGCCAAAATCAAAAACACCAATGATAGCCTTTGCTGGAGAGGATGTGGAGTAAGGGGTACACTCATCCATTCCTGGTGGGAATGCAAACTTGTGCAACCACTTTGGAAAGCAGTGTGGAGGTTTCTCAGGAAATTTGGGATCCACCTACCCCAGGACCCAGCAATCCCACTCTTGGGAATTTACCCAAGAGATGCCCAATCATATTACAAAAACATCTGTTCAACTATGTTTATAGCAGCATTATTTGTAATAGCCAGAACCTGGAAACAACCTAGATGCCCTTCAGTGGAAGAATGGTTGAAGAAAGTGTGGAATATATACATGCTAGAATACTACTCAGCGATAAAAAACAATGACATCTTGAATTTTGCATGCAAATGGAGGGAAATAGAAAACACCATCCTGAGTGAAGTAACCCAGACCCAAAAAGATGAACATGGGATGTACTCACTCATAATTGGGTTCTAGCCATAAATAAAGGACATCGAGCCTACAATTCGTAAAAATCCTAGAGAAGCTATATAAGAAGGTGAACCCAAAGAAAAACATATAGTTATCCTCCTGGATACTGGAAGTAGACAAGATTGCCGGACAAAAAATGGGAATATAGGGGTGGGATGGGGGGAGGGGGGATGGGGCGAGAAAAGTGTGAAGTGGAGGATGGGAAGAGCTTGGGGGAATAGGATGGTTGGGATATAGGAAGGGTGGATATGGGAACAAGGAATTATATATCTTAGTTAAGGGAGCAATTCTAGGGTTGGCAGAGGCTTGACTCTAGAGGGGTTCCCAGGTGTCCAGGAAGATGCCCCCAGCTAGGTCCTTGGGCAGCTGAGGAGAGGGTGCCAGAAATGTCCAGATCCTATTGCCATACTCATGAATATCTTGCATATCACCATAGAACCTTCACCTGGCATTGGATGGAGAAAATGACAGAACCCCACATAGTAGCACCGGACTGAGCTCCCAAAGTTCTGATGAGGAGCAGATGGAGAGAGATCATGAGAAAGAAAGTCAGAACCATGAGGGATGCGTTCACCCACTGAGACGGCAGGACAGAACTAATGGGAGACCACCAAGTCCACTTGGAATGGGACTGATGGAACATGCGACCAAATCGGACTCTCTGAGGGTGGCTGATGGTGGAGGCTGACCGAGGAGCCAAGGACAATGGCGGTGGGCTTGGTCTCTACGACATGGACGGGCTCTGTGTGAGCCTTGTCAGTTTGGTTGCTCACCTTCCTAGACCTGGGGGGAGTTGGGAGGACCTTGGACTCAACATAGTGTAGAGAACCCTGATGGCTGTTTGGCCTCAAGAGGGAGGGAGTGGGGGTGGGGGTGGAGGGGAGGGGAGGGAAGGGGGAGGAGGAGGGGAGGAGATGGCAATTTTTAATAAAAAATAAATAAACTGGAAAAAAAAAAGAAAAAGTCACATGTGATAAAAAAAGAAGAAAAAAAGAAAAAAAAATAAAACTCAATTGAGAATTAATTTTCAATAAAAACAATGTAAGAGTGAAAAAAAATAGTTTTAAAAAGCTCAGGTAAGTCAGAGTTATGATTCTAAGTAGCAAAACATCCTAATCAGTAGAATTTTGTGGCCATATACATGGCAAAATGGAATTATAATTATAGCTACAAAGGGCACAAAGCAGTTGTTTTTCATATGTAATTACTTTTGGTTGCTTTGGTTAAGCTGATCTCATAAGGTTTATAAACAAGAGGACAACAGATGTCAGATGTATGCAGGCTGGATGTGACCTACAGAGATTTTCAGTGAAGATGGAGTAAAGTAGCCTTGAGCCAAACAGCGAGGTGGCCTCTAACACCTGAATGGTAAACATAGAAATTCTTCCCTTTAGCTTCAGAAAGAAAATTAGTCTAACCCAACACCCTGAAAATATCCTGAAATACCAGTGACCTACGTCTGACCTATAAAAGTACGAAGTATTAAATTTTTTGCTGTCTCAAACAACTAAAAAATAACACGAGCAAGACTTCATGTTATGCATGGCTATTTTCAGTGTCATATCTTGTTCCTATGACTATGTAGGGGAATTTTTCATTTCATCACATTGTCATTATTGTTAGATACCTCCTAAAGGTCAGCAGCACTAGTTTTACATAAAGATTTGAATTATTCCAGGGGATTTTCAGATTGGAACATATTTTAAGCAAAGTGAATGCTTTTTTTGGTGCAGAATGTCAGCAATCCATGATAAATGAGAAAGGTAGGTATTTAGAGTAAAGAAAATAATCTCAGGCTTACTTGAAATCTTACTTCATGGGTGATCATGTGCTGCACACTTTATTGGTCAACTCTTAAGGTATTTAAGCAATACAACTTTATTTACTTATATAGTAGGGAAGGAATCTTATTTAGTCATAATTATTCTGTGTTGTTAGTATAGAAAAACATTAAAAAGTGTCTTAGCTGAATGAAAAATCCTGAATTTCCTAACTCAAAAGTGATGACTGTCATTTAGTGACTTTTAGAAGAATCAGTTTTCTTCAAGGTTGAAACCCTGATAGGTTATCCAAGCCCAAGTGCTCATCCTTAAGTACATGTGCACACAAAAGCTACTAAATGGAGTAATTGTGTGTGTGTGTGTGTGTGTGTGTGTGCGTGTCTAAAACAATATTTATTCTAGGCTCCGAGGTCATGAATTTGAGAGGAAGAGGTGGAGCAAGAGGGAAGAGTGGAAATGATGTAAAATGCAACAATTGCATATGAAATGTTCAATAAAAATAATATATAATTTAAAAATGCAATGGCTTCTCTATCAGAATGTGTTCAGCAGAGATGCCTTAGAATTATGTCATCCAAATGATGCATTTCCCAGTGAATCTCAGTGGTCAATTCTGGGGATCAGGGAAATAGTATTATACCTGACACAGTAACAGTGTGGAATCTCCTCAGGGGTTCAACAGGATTTTGCTTGTGGCTGTTTGCCCTGTGCCATTAGTAGAAACACAATTAATAGTGTCAAGTGTAAGACAGGGATCTACTCTTAGACTCGCTGTGTATGCATTTATCTTATTTCTGCTTTCTTAAGTGCTTAGAATTCCAAAGTGTTTTGCAAGTCAGATGAATTTTCACTAAAGTATTTATCATCCACAGCAAACTGTCCTTTAAGCAAATGAGTGGAACATAGAGAAAATATATTTTGTAGCAGTAATTTCCTATAGCTATGTTTTAATTTGAAGATGTTCTTTAGGTTATATGAGTAACATATGAAAATATGTTCTTTGAGGAAAAAATTTTAATTGCTGAGGTTATTTACTTCCAGAATGAAAATCGATCACAACATCTATATTAAATCTACTCTCTCCCTCAACAAAATATGATAAATGTGCTACAACCTTCCAGACAAGTTTCCTTATTTTTTGTGTATGTTGGATACAGTTTTAATGCAGTATGATCATTCTGTAATCATTTTCCTGTGATGTGATTTTATAACAATGAAATACTGAATATGCTACATGTTATGACACCCCAATTTTCTATTACCAGTTTAATTTTGTGTAATAATTTGGATTTTGTATTCTTCCCATGAGGGGATCAGCTTTTCTAGGCCACCCCCTCTTGGTGAGATTTCCTGCCGTACTCCATCCACAGTCTAAAATCAAAGGTCTCATCACCTCAATCACCAACCAGAACCTTGTCACTGTGAGTCAAAACAAACTTTTCCTTTTATTAACCTGCTTCAACTATTTGTTCTCAGGCATTTGTTGTGGAATTAGACAGTAGACTAACACACAGTATGTAACAAAATATCTCTAAACCCGATGACTTTAAATTATAATGACATTTTTATTTTAAAAATACTTTATTATTATTATTTTATGTACACTTGTGTTTTGCCTGCATGTATGTCTTGTACCAACTACATTTGTGCATGGTATATGCAGAGACCAGAGGATAGCATCAGATACCCTAGAACTGGAGTTACAGATAGTTGTGAGACACAGTGTTGGTATTTAGAATCAAACCTGGATCTTATAAAAGAATAGTCAGCACTCTTAACTGCTGAGACATCTCTCCAGCCCTCATTCATTATTTCTTATGAGTGTCTAGTCACTTAGCGATTCTTTGGATAGTTTACTTATTTATTTGTTTTACTGTATCTATTGGCATGTTGGTAAGAAGCTGGCATGTATATGATAACTCAGCTGGAGAAGGTGGCTTTTTCTCATGTTTCTCTCTCATCCTCTATGCATGGTGTTATAAAAGCATGTTGTAATGATGGTGCAAGAAAAGCTTCAAGGATTCTTATATGTGTATTCAAGAAGTTCATCAAGCTTCCATGGTCATAAAATTTGCTACAGTCTTATTATATCATTAGGTTTAGCCCAGACCAGTAGGAACACGTAAGAATGAAATGTGTTAATAATGGAAATATGACAAAAGGGGTTATAAATATAATTTATCATAACATAAAATGTTATTGATTTTATATTTATATTTATATTTATATTTATATATATTGATTTTATAACATGTAGCACAATCCAGTAGTATCATATCCAAATTTATTAATTTGGGACCCCTGGTTATACACTGAGTGTACCACTATCTTATACTGAGGCAGACACTACTTACAAAAACATGCTGCAGGATAAAATATATGTATGCTCATGTTTAACTCTGGAATAATAATACATTTCAAAAAATCTGGTATTTTTTTCACTGAAAGAAAAAGAAAGTGTGAAATATAGTCTTTCCTTTCCCCCCCCAAAAAATGTGGCAAGATTTTCTCAAACTCATTCACTGATGTCTGGCTTTGGAACTAACACTTTAGCCCTACAGTTAAGTTAGTCTTGCTGTTGTGAAGGGCAATGGGCAAAGGGCAAATAGCAACGGGCATGTTTTCGTTAATTCTCATCTACCCTCTCAGTGTTTTGTAGTAAGTCCAGTACGAAGGAATTAAGGAGCTGATGGTAATTTCAGGAGGATGCTTTTGTGTTATTCTTTTGTTTTCTCTGTTCAATTAGAATCTTATCTCATGACTAATGTGAGAATTCCCCTCTGTATGCTGTGAGTATGTTTTATTACCATTGGTTAATAAAGAAGTTACCTTGACCTATAGCAAGGCTGAATATAACAAGGTATGAAATCTGAACAGAGATATAGAGAGAGAGTAGGCAGAGTCTGGGAGATGCCATGTAGCTGCTTAAGGAGACAGAAGACAGTACCTCATGGAAATACATTGATTAATTGAGTAAAAGGAGACAGCCTTGTGGCAATATACTGATTAATAGAAACTGATTAATTTAAGATGTAAGAGTTAGTTATTAAGAAGCCTGAGCTAAAAGGCCAAGCAATGTTGTGACTAATATAGGTTCTGAGTGATTATTTGGGTCTGGATGGCCAAGAAATGAAAAAGCAGTCTCAGATTACAATGACTTTAAAATTTATCTTATGTAGGGGCTGGAAAGACATAGCCCAGCAGTTAAGAACACAGGATGCTCTTGCAGAGGACGCAGATTCAAATTCTAACACTTGCATGGCAGCTTACAACCTTTTGTAATCCCAGTCTCAGGAAATCTGAAACCTTCTTCTGGTCTCCTAGGACACTATATATGAAAGTGGTACACAGACATAAATGTAGGCAAAACCCCATATAAATAGTAGAAAATATTAAGTCTTTTAGTTATCATAGGTAGTTATTGTTTCAAATCAACTAAATATGACATTAAGGCATTTGGAATCACTAAAAATTCCTACATATCTTTATTCATGGCCTAAATATAGTGTTTGGATCACTTCAGGTATTTAATACATTTTTGCTCAATTTATATTGAAATTCTATTGTAACATATACAGTGAGTTCTGTACATAAAGGGAGATTTTGTGACAAAAGTAAGTGAACTAATAACCAAGATATGGAAAATCTTAGCATCAGCTTCTTGGAATAGTGTTCCATAGATAAGGATTCTATTTTTTGATCAATTAGTCAGTGTTTAAAATGCTAGGATAATAATTCTTTGCCATCTCACAGTTCCATCCATGCTCAGCTGTGAATCTGTCACGTGCAGTATGAAGGCTGAAACACTGTAGATGGATTTGTACAGAGCTCAGGCCTGTGTGGGAGCACACAGTTCAAGACATTTTCCTAGCTGTAATGAGAAAATCTGATGCCTAAAAGCTAGAAATTTAAAGGGAACAGACTTATGCAAGGGTGATAAACACATCATTATGTGAAGAATATACTTTTTTCCTACCCTCAAATTGAATTTCCTAATATGCCAAGACACAATTTCCTTTACTTATTACTTGTACACTGCATTCTCCTTCTTTGATTGTCAAATTGGTTCAAGGAATACTGAAAGAGATAGAGTGCCACTGGTTTCCCTTAGAGGAGAGATGATTACATAATCACCAAATTTAATTTAATTTAATCGTCTTAAATCTGTTGTCTGTAAAGTAGCATGCTTTTGTTGTAACTGGAAAGAAAAATTAGTCTAAAAAAAGATAACATTAACACTCTTTTTTTAGCATTCTGGAAAAATTGTTTAAATAAAGCTGATTTTTCCATTAACCATAAACATTACCACTAACAATATACAAATCTACGGTATTTGTGCTTTCAAATGGACAAATTGATTGTATTCACTGAGACTCCTTTCTTCCAGAAATTTAGAAGCTGCTGAGAAGTGGTGACTTAGCTGCACTTAGACAGTGTGTTAGAAGAATTTCTGTCCCAAGAAATGCTGCTTAATAATATATTTCTCCAAGTAGCACAAGATCCTAGAGGTAGCATTTGAGAATCACCAGTCCATATTGGCCTACTCAACACCGTCTGTTCATAAGGAGCCCAGGGACCTGCTGTTAGTACTTTGGCAAAAAGCTTAAGTATCTTATGAATAGGGTTTTCCTCTTCTGATACATGACTGTTGCTACTCACATCACTCCCAGTGTTTCCTCCTTGGTACTGGCCTAGCTGTTGTCCAGGACTGTCAGAGCAGCCACTGGTGCAGGTGCCCTGAGAACCCATGCAGGTAGCTCCTGCAAGCCACCTGATGACATCACCGTACTCAGTGCCATGTAAAATCCGAATACAGCCTTTTCTTTATTCTGACATGTTACCACACAGAAGCAAAGCTGTAGGCGGAGGCTGCTCATTCATTTCCATCTGCTTAGACCTGAAATAATCACATATAAAACATATTAATTGCAATACTGTTTGGCCAATAGCTTAAGCGTATTTCTAGCTACCTCTTTAATTGACCCATTTCTATTATTTTATATTTTACCACGAGGTTTGTGGTTCACCCATACTAGTTTTCTCCTCTGGAGGCTACATGATTCTCTGACTCCACCTACTTTCTCCCCACATTCAGCTTAGTATTGCTGCCTAGCTCTATTCTGCCCCGCTGTAGGACCAAAGCAGCTTTATTCATTAACGAAACACATTCAGCATACAAAGGGGAATCCCTCGTCACAAAGCCACTCTACTTCTGTGCTTTTGTGTCGGCCCTAGGGTACCCAAGGGCTAGAACTGCACCTTTGATCTGAAACCTCTTTCCCTAGCAGTTAGAAATAAGTCTGTAGGCCTTCACAGGTTACAGCGAGCAGGTGCTCCACCTGCATTCCTTATCTGCAACCCATACACACACCATGCACACAGATACACTTTTTCAGACTTCGTTCACAAAGGATCCCTTCCAACTGTCTCAGGAAAGCCAGCTTCTGATGTGACCTTCCCATAGGGCAGACATTAATGCTCAGATGAATAACATGTAACCTTCCAAAACAGTGCCAGACATGGCTTAGGAATCTCCTATTCCCACTTTAATACACAAAAGAGTCATTCAGGAAATCTTGTCAGAATACAGATTCTTCATGATTTAGTCTTCATAAGTTTTTTTTTATTCTTTATTCTTTTTTTGATTTTTTAAAATTTACTTTTAAAAACAATCTTTTTCTCATTTTACATACCTATCCCAGTTCCATTTTCCTCCCCTTCTCCTCTCCCCTCCTCTTCTGCCCACCCCACTCTCCATCCACTCCACAGAGAGGGCAAGGCTTCCCACGGGGATTCAACAAGGTCTGGCATGTCACTTTGAGGCAGGACCAAGACCCTCACCCATATATTCAGGCTGAGCAAGGTATCCTACCAAATAGAATGGATTCCAAAAAGCCAGTTCAAACACCAGGGATAACTCCTGGTCCCATTGCCAGTGGCCCCACAGACTGCCCCAGCCAAACAACTGACACCCACATTCAGAGGGCCTAGTTTGGGCCTATGCATGTCCCCCCACTATCAGTTCAGAGTCAGCGAGTTCCCACTATCTCAGGTCAGCTGTTTCTGTGGGTATCTCCATCATGGTTTTGACCCCTTTGCTTGTATTATCACTCTTTCCTCTCTTCGACTGGACTCTGGGAGCTCTGTCCAATGCTTAGCTGTGGATCTCTGTATCTGCTTCCATCAGTTGCTCGATGAAGGTTCTATAATGACAGTTAAGATAGTCATCAATCTGATTACAGGTGAAAGCAAGTTCAGGCACCCTTTCCACTATTACTTAGGGTCTTAGCTACGGCCATCCCTGTGGATTCCTGGCAATTTCCCTAGGCCAGATTTCTCACTAGCACCATAAAGTCACCCTCAATCAAGACATCGCTTTCCTTGCTCTTCTTCTCGGTCTTTTCCCCACCTTGGCCATCCCATTCCTTCATGTTCTCTTTTCCCTTCTCTCTTCCCCCTTCCCTTTTGGCTTCCTCCCCTACCCACTCCCAATTTTCTCAGGAGTTCTTGTCTATTTCCCCTTCCCAGGGGGATCCATGTATCTCTCTCTCTATTGGGTCTTTAGGTATATTGATTCCAAATTTTGTGAGAAACCGTTATACTGATTTCCCAAGCGAGTGTATGAGTTTGCACTCCCACCAACAATAGAGGAGTGTTCCCCTTACTCTGCATCCTCTCCAGCACAAACTATCATTGGTGTTTTTTATCTTAGCCATTATGATGGTGTAAGATGGTATCTCAGAGTCATTTTGATTTGCCCTCATGGGTTCTTAATTGATGCTGATACTGCTGCTTCATGGATCATGAGATGGGTACCAAGACCTACAAAGCAATGGAAACTTTTGCTCAACCAGTTGTTGGTCAATGCAGGGTTACATTTGGTGTTTATAGTGTTATGTGTGGAAAGTTTATCAGTCTTTATTATTCTTGATTTTTGTGGCTAATTAAATAGACAAGAAAGCAGTTATGAAAAACTATAAACTAATACCTGCTTAGTATTTTGCTGCATTATTGCTATAATGGAATACAAATTGTGAGCACAGACCTTTCTGAAGAAATATAGGCTGGCCTAGATTCAGCTTACTATTCAGGGTGTAGGCAGGCTATGGTAATGATGGTGGTGGTTAATGGGAAACTTTATCATAAATTAAATAGACTCATATAGTTAAGATTTTTACCATCCATTTTGTCATCAGTAATGTTCTTACTTTGGAAGGATAAATAACTTCTGCATAGTAACAATATGAATGGCTTATGGAAATGTCAGAATGAAGTATATAATATATGACTCAAATTATAAGACAACAATAACAACAGTTGTGTGCTGTGAAATTTACAATCCCTTAAAAGTTAATGCATGTTCTAGATGTTAACTCTGGTAACAATCTTGTGAAAGTAGATGACTTTGAATTTTACAAAGAGGCGGCCAAGGCACAGTGAAGTTACCTAGATTGTGCAGAATTAGACAGATAGTAATTGGTGAAGGGGAAATTCCGTAACACAAATTCTAATTGCTATTAATAATAAAAACCTGGAGACAGATATTGGGGTTCAAGCTGAAGATCAGAAGAGCAAAGCAGCCAAGGCACTAGAGAGCTCTTATTGCTATGGAATCTTCGGACTGAAAAAAGAGGGAGTTCCTGTTTCATCCTGTCTTATATTCCTCTCTAGTGTTGGGGTTACAGGTGTACACCACCACTGCCTGGACTCTATGACTGGCTAGCATGACTAGTTTTGCACTCTGATCTTCAGACAAGCTTTATTTATTAGATCATAAACAAATATCACTATAAAATTCAAGAGTAGGTTATTGAGCTTAATTAAATTGAGCCCATTTACCAGTTAACCATAATGACTTAATGAGTTGATTATTGTCTGATAAGTGGCTCAAATGGTCCTTGTTGTCTAATTGTTAGATTGTACATCTAAATAGACACATGCCTACATACTGCAAATTTATGTTATTATATTATGCATTCTCCATTATTATTTTAGTTTATGCCTAGCTTCTTCTGCCTCCTCTTAAATTGCTTGACCCTTTGTTTTAATTTTCTCTTGGTAATAGTGTCTGTTTCCATCATGCCAAATCATAGAAAATATATGCATACATGCTTGTAGGAATAGTTAAGCATTGCATATACTTTTCTGTGTTTTGTTTTCTTTTTCTGCTTAACAGTTTCACAAGTTGAAATTCAGAGGTGTAATTCTTACTCATTATTTTTATTAGCCATGAAATGTATCAAAGTCATGTACAACCTTAAGTTCTCCAGAATTTCTATGATAATGCCTCCCTATCTGTTGGCAGTTTAAGTAATTCTGAGCAATGCTTTAAGTAACTTTCTTTGAGACAAGGTTTCACTACAGGGTCTGGACTAAGCATAGGAATCTCTATGTAGCCAATGCTGCTCTCAAACTTGCCACTTTTCTGTGTCTGCCTCTCATGTGCCACTGCTATAAATGTGTGCCACCATGCTGAGAAGAATTTGCCATTTTTATATGTATATCTTTTTTGACTGCTGCTTTGAAAGGGTACAGGAATAAATTACTTTGAAAAATTATTGATAGAGTCCTTTCCAAAAGGATTGTAAAAAGTCCATTTCTCATGGGGAGTATGTATGAGTGCCCTTGGCCTCACTTTCTATCTATAAGAAACGAAAAAAATAATGTTTAATTTTTACCTCTGGGAATAATATGATATCCAGCAGCATATTTAGTATGAACTTCTATCTCTAATATTATATTTGTTTTTTTCCTAATATATAAACATGTATATTTTATATAAACATATACTTTCTCTGTAGAGTTTTCTGAGGGTTGTATTTCCACATTTTTACTGTAGATATTTTCATATAGGGAAGTTTATATTAGTTTTAACTATTTGTTAAATCTCCTAGCATATTATATTATTATACAACATAGTAATAATTTTGTTTACATGAAAGTATTTTCAAACTCATTCTGTTGGTTGGATTATGATATCTCTCTCATCAATATACAAATATATAGCTTCAAATAACTTTTGATCTTTTATAGGTAGCAGTTTCTAACTACATTAAAAATTTTCTAATATTTTCTGTGATAAATAAATATTACATTTTTGTCCTAAAATGTATTATTGTACCTGACGAAAGAATGAATTGGCTTTAGTTTTCCTCCAGATGAAAAGCCGGTGGTTGGATATCACTATTAGTTTTTTTATTTGTTTAAAATTGCTTATTTATGTTTATGAAATAGGATCTTCTGTAGCCTGGGATGGTACCAAATTTGTTATGTAGCATCAGAAGTAATTAAAATAATAGAATCTTAAGTATAAAGATTACCATGAGGAAGACAGATAAATAACTAATAATTAATGTTTAATGGAGGTAAAATTTAATTACCACAAGATAAACATGTTCTAGAGAGTGTTACTTAATACTTGAAAGTCCTCAACAGTACACTTAAAAAAGGTTTAGAGGGCAAGTTAAATGTTATGTGTTATTATGTGAACAAAGCAAAGTAGAAAGTGCCAGAAAAATATGGAAGTTAACAAATAAGGGTTTCATAAATGAGATTAAAATGACTGTAATTTGCTAGTTTTGCTAAAATTGAGTAACATTAACTTGTTTCTTATTTGTTTTATGTCTTCATATGCCATTTTCTTAATTTGGGGATTATTGTAATTTTCACAAATTTCCTTCAATTTCAGGCATTATTGTTTCAAAACCTGTTTTTCTTCCTTTTTATGATTCCCTTTTCGACAGGTTGATTCTAGTTGTTTTGCATGACTTAGTTGTTGATTTATTTGGTGAGCAAATTTGACTAGTGGGGTCTCTGCTGTTCATGTTTACAAGTATAATATTATGCCAAGCATATTATATTATGTGAAATTCGTATTCTTTTGTGTTCAAGTATTTGTAAATGGGGTTTTATAAAATTCTATATTTTAGAGACTTACGAAATTCGTGGATTTTTAAAAAAATGTGTGAAAACCATTTTCACTTACTCAAAGTTTTTTTTTAGCTTTCAAGAAAGTATGGAAAATAGTATGAGATCTTAGTGACTACTGTGTAATTTATCTCAAAATTTGGAAGCAATTTTGAAGACAACAAAGCAAAATGAGTAGTAACGGTTATTGTGTACTTACATGACATGTTCTTTACAAAATTTTCATGAACTGATACTTTAATCCCACATCTGGGTTGCAAAAGTCTCATTTTTATCTGGGACAGTCTAGAAATAGTTGATGTCAGTTATAGTAACGACTCCTGCTCCTGGGTGCACCACCCATTGTCATTCCACTCTCAGGAACTCAGTCCTGTTTGTGGAAAATTCAGGTTTCCAGGAAGCACAATGTGTAAACCCCTAAAACAGCATTTTTTGACCTGTGGGGTCGCGACCCCTTCGGGCGTTGAAAGACCCTTTCACAGGGGTCACCTAAGACCATCAGAATACACAGATATTTGCATCATGGTTCACAACAGTAGCATAAAATTGCAGCTATAAAGCAGCAACAAAAATAATTTTATGGCTGGGGGTCTGTAGGAGGAGGAGCAGGCTGCTGAGTCAGGAAATCTCTCTGCAGCACACTAGCAAACAGCAAAAAGCTGTGTTAAACTCTGTTTCTTTTGTGTGTGCATGTGCCTAGAATTCCATTTCAAGCCCTCTCAGGTTTTTATGTGGAGTCAGTTTACCACGTTGGGTGCCATTATGTAGTAAAAGGAGCAGGCTGCGTTCCTGCCCGGCTCCCGGCCACCCGGCTAGCTTAACCCCAAAATAATCACAGAAACTGTATTCATTTAAACACTGCCTGGCCCATTAGTTCTAGCCTCTTATTGGCTAACTCTCACATCTTGATTCAACCCATTTGTAATAATCTATATGTCACCATGAGCTCGTGGCTTACTGGGAAAGATTCAACATGTCTGATCTGTCAGCTTCATTGTGGGCGGCTCTCTGCCTCTTTCTCCTTTCTCCTAGCATTCTGTTCTGTCTACTCCACCTATCTAAGTTGCTGCCCTATCAAAAAGCCAAGGCAGTTTCCTTTATTCAACCAAAGAAAGCAACGCATAGAAAGAAGATCCTCCTACACCAGGAATCACCACAACACAGGAACTGTATTAAAGGATGTGGCATTAGGAATGCTGAGAACCACGGCCCTAGAATGGTGGCTTAAATGAAAGTCAGAACAAGTGAGCTTTCATGCACGTAATATTTGCACAGAAATAAGCATGTTTTCCAGCATGTGGCTGAAGCCTTTCAGATGCCACAGAACTGTGTCATTGGAATAAAACTATAAATCTCTATTCAGAGGAGGTGAAGGATTATACGGTTCTTTATGCAGAAAATATCCCTAGTTTCTCTTGCTCTCTTCTCTCGTTTGGTTTGAGATGAAGGATGTCAGAGTGTATAATGAGAAAGCCGGTTCTCATTTTCACCAAGACTGCCCAAATTTAATACATGTGCTTCAGGCTTCAGTGTCCTTCTAAGTAATAAGCTGCTGGGTGTCTTACTTTGTATTTGTCAAATGTGTGTGAAGGCATTATGAGGCTTCAATTTGTTTTGTTCAACCGCTTTTAATGATATTAATTGAAGTGACAATTGTTTACTGCGATCATTAATAGTTTTAGTTCTAGGCTGTTCTTATGTGTTTTTATAAGAATTTTCAGATTTATTGGAGCTATTAAAGGTAGTACCCCCAAACACTTCTGAGAATATTTCTAACATATTTATAATTTTAAAATCAGAATCAGGAGCTAAAAGCCAGAATGAACTACATCTATGCTAGGATTATGGAGAACTTCTCCCTTCAACAGAATTACTTCAAAATAAACTACTTACTATCTATACTTTAAACGTTTTTGTAGGTTAATCCACATGTTTGGAATTCAGTCAAATAAAAGGATACCTTAAGGCTATTGTAGAATTATATTGTATGTCCTTCCCAAATAGCACATACACAGTTACATCCACATACACAGACACACACACACACCTGCATGAGCACATAGAGACACAGCCATACATACCAGCACATAGATAGTCAGAAGCTGTCTCATTAGCAAGCCCACATATTACACCTGAGAATAATAAAGTAATAGTGATAAATTAAAAAACAAAAAAATGAGAAAAGCTTTATCTCATTGGCCATTTCTGGGAATAAAAATAGCAGAAGGATTTTGAGCATATTTTTGAATAGAAGTTGAATTGCAAATTCCTTTACTTAATAATATATTAACAAATATATCTAAAAGTTTTATTTATTAGAAAAAGCAGCATAATTTGATTCTGCCTGTTTAATTAAATTAGGCCACCATTTACCTGGATATGCCTGCAGGAAATAAAATGGCTTCAGGGAGGAATTACCTTGAGAGAGGATCAGTCATAAGGGATTTCCTATTTGTCCATGTCCATGTGAGGCATTCAGAAATGCGAATGAGATGAAAGATTCAATAGTAAACGTGGGGGACTGGGTCAATTATTAAACAATCTGTATTTTGGGAGCATGTTCTGATATTGAAAATTTGGCATTTTTCTGCCGGAAAAGTCTTACGCTAAGAGCGTGGGTGGAGAGTCCCTGAAGGAGGCAAGTTGAGGAAAACAGGGGTGGAAATGAGAGTTAGGTGCAAGTGAGTGGCTTAAGGGAAAGGGCCTGGTGACACCTAAGCCCTGAGTATTTGCTTTTGATCTGATTTATAGGAAAAGTCAGTTCAAGACAGAAAGGTTAAAAATAGAGGCAGTGTTGACTCACCTGTTGTTAGGGGAGGCAGGCTGCGCTCTGAGAAATCATTGAACAAAATTATGAGAACCTCAGCACACTGCAGTGATAAAGACAAGGGCTGAGAGCTGAAATGGAAACCAAACCCGTGATCTTTACAAGCATGTACTTACGCAGTATTTATTGTCCTCTTTAATTCACCAATAAATCTGTTTGGTACAGCAATCTCAGGGAGACATGAAAAGATTGTTTCAAATTGACAATATGTATGAGTGGTGTGTGTGTCATGTGTCTACCCAGTAGCCAAGGAGGTCAGAAGAGGGCATTAAATCACCTGAAACTGAGTTGCAGATGGTTGTCAGTCAACCTGTGTGTTCTGGGATCTCAGCCCAGGTTTTCCAGGAGAACAACTCCTTTTGAATTCTGAGCCATCTCTCCAGCTCTGAGAAGACATTTCTCAGGAATGAGGAAAGGCCAGGCTCCAACCAGTGGTACAATAGCAGAAATGAACTCTTTTCTCACACCCTGTTTCCAAGCTTTCTAGTTATGTCCTCCCCGTGAGCCTTCTGTTTGGACCTAGGAGTCCTCATGGGCTAGAGCAGAGGAAGGCACTAGGTAGCAGAACCCACTTCTCTGATTTCCTGTGATCAATCTTTATATTAAGATGAGTAGAATCTAGTAGATTGTGTTCTTTGTGTTTTATATAGTTTTGATCCTTTTGAAATTCTTATTCTTCCATTTTCTTCTTTTCAAGCGTTTCTGATAAAAGAATTATAGAAAGTAAAAATCCTGTGATATCCAAAGTGAGAATTAAATGGCTGCAGGCAGGAGTTCTTGATGCCTCTAAAAAACACTTAGCAGCTATTAAATAGGTGGATGCTCCTTATGCAAGACCCCTGAAGCCTGTGGACATTGGTGTCTTCATTTGGCACAACAATCACTTTGCTAAATAAAAATTGAAAGAGGCCGTCATTGTGGGGTGAATTTCAGACAAGGCTAAAGCTAAAATGGGGTCACTCATGAAAAAGTTTCCCATGAAACTGGAACTAAATGTCTTACTTAATCTTCTAAGAAATTAGGTTAGAGGAAAAGCTCCCAGTTTCCCACCTGACGTGATAGGAAAGTTCCCCTGTCTCCTTCCTCTCTCACACAGAGAAAACCCAACAACCTGATGCTGATCACTCAGTTGCTTTTCTATTTCTCTGGCTTCCTTGTCTGGGAACATGAGGAAAATAACAATTTTTGCTTCCACCTTCTTTTTGGTTCTATTTAGGTTATTGAAATATTTATTATTTATTTATTCTGTTTATGAATTAGCCTGATTCTGGAATAAAAATAAGGTCAATCAGATTGTTAACTCAGTCATAATTTTCTTCTTTGACATTTGTGTTATTTTATATGCCAGTTGTCATATTAGTACATAATAGATCCCGCTAAAGTCATGCTGAGTTTTTATCTGTGTTTGAACATAGAGGAGTCTGCGAGTAGAAAGTACTTGTAAAATGGGTATACGGGAGAGATTTTTCTTGGATTAATGACTACAGTTAGAACATCATAAGTATACACTACTACCTTTCTATACTAATAGCTCCTTTCTTTCCTGACATATTTTCATAATCTTTCTTATTCAGTTTGTTTTTTACCTCAAATTAGCATCACTTCATTATTTTAATGCTGCCAAGAAATTTGAAAAAACGAGGAAAAAAGATCTCATTTTGAGACTGTTCATTTGATGCATAGGTAAATCTAATAGGCAAAACTAATTACAGGTAAAAGGATATTTGCCATGTTTTTCAAATTATCTGTTCAGCAATAACCAGGAATGGTAAAGTTTAGTACTCAACAGAGATCATTGAAAGGGATAATGTATCAGTAAAATGGGAAAATTTAATAGAAATCCCTTCTAAAATCTCCTCTAGTGATTGTTGTAATTGGAAGTGCTGGATTGAAAATGTGATAAAAATCTTCCACAACAGGCAGTGTGCCAGCCTTCAGAACGAATTTATCCAGGCACTTTACAGCACGAGCTATTTCGAATGGTCTATCTCTTTGTTATTTGTTCATGAGCTCATTATTTTCTTTATACAGTAATGCTGACAAAAATTTGATCTGGCCATCTGATACTGCAAATTCCCTTAAACACACAGCTACTGGCAATATTGCTACATGCATATTGAAAAAGTTGACAATAAAACTGTATTTGAGTAATGCAGCAGCTTCACATTTTCAGTAAGAAGGAATTGTAGTCGCTGGAGCATGGAGATGTTGTGCAGAATGTTAATGTCTCACATGTTAGAAGCTTAAATCTTTGCCAAGTGAGCAGCCCACTCTGATGTGAGCCCTCGAACTCACTTCCGGCAGCTCTTTTTAGGGTACTGGATTCCAAAAAGAGTCAAGTGATGGTGTGGTGAGTGAGGTGAAATGTACATTCCCATTTTGTGCTTTTATGGGTTGTGTGTGTGTGTAACAGTGGTTGTACTCTTTTCCTTGCCTGTTTTATGGAGAGGGAATAAAAAGGCATGGAATTAGGTGGGTGAGGGGACCTGGGATGAGTTAGAGGAGAGAACATGAACAGAATATAGTATATGAAAAATGGTTTTTGAAAGCCAGTCAGTTTTCCTGGCTTAGCAGTCTACCGTACTATTTTCCTGGAAAGGAAAAACTCGTTAGAAAGGCAGAGTAAACTCAGGTTTCTCAGTTTGTTTAAAAAAAATCTCTTTTTATCAATTATTTAAGGAAGTGGCAATGAAGCCCAGCTACTGTATGAGAACAAGCTGTAATGACTCTTCACGGTGGCATTGGCAACCCTCACATACAGTGGTGTGGGCAAGAGAAAATATATAATGTGCTAGTCATGGATTTCTCTGGCCACGCTGCACAGATCTCTTCAGTTCCTGCTTAAGATGGTTTCACAATGAAGATTATTTTTGTTAGCTGACCAGATGGTCTCCGTGGCACTGCCCAAGACATTGGCATCAATATGTATCTTGGCCTTGAGCACTCACCAAGATATGGAATCTTTAGGACATGTCTTGATGTGTTTTAATAGAATCTGCCTGCCAGTCAAAGGCTGAGTCTGCAACAAAGAAACAAAAATATGAAAAGCGTAGTGAAAGGTTCTCTGGCGTTGGAGTTTTGTGTAAGGGGTTGCCTGCAGAATTTACTGTCATGGACTGTGATTTGAGGAAGTTCCAGTTCACATGCACGTGAGACAATGTTCAGCATTTTCTCAGGATCCCGAAATATTTGACTGGACTATGTTAAAGCAGAAAGTGGCACAGCGACAACCTCTTCTGGTAGCAGAGTCAGCAGATCCCCCCCCACCACCCCCAGCAAACTGACAAACCAACATGAGCGTTGTCTGGGTAAATTGAGGGAGAAAAGCAGCAGAGTAGATGATTAGAGCAGCATTTGTTTCTCCACTAGTCTACCTAGAGACTAGTCAGCCTAGTCTACCTTGGAGAATGTGTCTCAACTTTCCAAAATAAATAAGAAACAACACTAATCATTTCTTATGTGTCCCCTTGTCTGTGTGTGTCTTGAGAGCTCATTTCTTTGTATTACTGGATAATATGCCACTGTAAGATGCTGGCCTACTCACTTGCTGAAGGAAATTGTTTGTTTATACTTAATTCCAAATTATGAATGGAGCTGTTATAAATATTCATGTGTGAGTTTTGTGTGGATTAAAATTTCAACACATTGGGCTAAATACATATAAGTGTGGTTGATGGATAATTTCAATGAGGTTGAACTTAACTTTTCCTTTCATAGTTGTGCTTTGCTTATCTTAGCTAAAGAGCCATCACCAATTTAGAACAATCAGTTAGGTTTTTCTCTGCCTTATCAGGAAAAACTTATAGTGTTTTGTGTTTTGTATTTAGGTTCACAATCTCTTTTGAGTTAACATTTGTGAAACGCAAAAAACTGTTATTAGATACATTTTGTGCATGTTCCAGTGTCCTTTCCTGGAAACACCACCCTTTATCTCTGGAGTTGCTTTGGTTTTGTTGTGGAAGCTCAGTTGGCCATGGTTGTCAGGGTTAGTCTGGACTGTTTAGGCTGTTTGTTCTTGTGGATCTAGTTGCCTTTTCCGGCCTACTCCCTGCTGTCTTGGTAGCTGTAGCGTTACACTACATGGATGCCAGGCTATGCCAGTTGCCCTCCTATATTCTCTCCTTCAGCAATGTGTTTCTGTTCAAGCTCTTCGAACATGAATTGCTGATTTACAGTTCCTGCGTGATAACACCCAGATCTCTGCCTTGTCTGCAGTGTGTTTCTGAGGCTTGCGCTTTTAGCAGTCTGTGTTTTCACCATTCAGTATGTCTTGATATGTTTGGTTGACTAATAGCGTATAAAATATGGAAGTGAACAGGTGTCCACTTCCAACTTCTCTGATGATTGGACTGGGAGTTCCATGTCTGCTGCTGGCTAAGACATAAATGTTCCCTCCCTAGGGCACAACCTGGGATTTGGGGAATGCAGGTAAAGACTCTACTGTTGAGTCTTCTTCGACCATTGTATATCTATCTACCTGGGAAAAGCATCTGAACAGGGAGACAGGTGTTTGGTACTTCCAGCCATGGTCCCTGTTGCAGAGGAGGCTGGTGGATGTGGCTACATATGACACAAGCAGAACATTTTGCAGTCTTTGGAGTAGGTCTGGGTTTTTTGGAGATCCCATGTACCTGAACAACAAAGTTTTCAAGTGCTTCTCAGTCTTCCATACTTCTTCACCCAAGAGATAGCTGATGATGAGGATCCCCTCTCCTTGCTGTGAAGGATACACTGGACCTGGATACAGACTGGGGATTGTTTAAACTTTGGGGCAAAGTCCTATTGGCTAGAATCTGGTAAAAGAGTTCTTGCTGAAGACAGGCCTTCAATGAAGAGGGTGTAAAGGATGGACTGTAGGGACTAATTAGAAGGTTGTTTTTCTCTTTCCTGTTCTGGGACTGTTACAGTTTCTGTGAAGTGTGAAGATTTCCTCCAGTTTTCCCCTTGAGACCTGAGCATCTCCCAGAGGAACCCTCACAAAAGTGCTAGTCTCCCTCAGGACAAATTTGAAGTATATATGTGTCTTTCTTTTCAACTTGTCCTTGTATGCCCATAATTGCCTTTTCAGTTCCCTGACAGCACCTGGCCTCAGAAAGCTCTGGTCCTAGAATTCTCTGCATTTCTGTGCTTGCCTATCCCTCCAGTTGTCAGGACAGCTTCAACTGAGGATTTGAGTTAATTGTATCCAAAGTCAATATGCAGAAATTTTAGATGACTTTATAAGTATTGTTCCCAGCATGCATTAAACAATTTTGTCAGTGTTTTTCAAGCTTCCCTAGGTTGTTGATTGAATGAGCAGTCCCTATTCATTAAAATAATGCACACGGTCTACTAATTATATTTACATTTGATCTAAATAGAAGAAAACAGCTTTCAGAATCCACAGAAGAATACGTGGTTTTAATAAATTGAAGCACATAGGGGAGAGATGAGGACAATCACAGATCAGTTTAATACAGCTGCTACCTCCATACATATTTTGAATCCTCTCAATTGTAGAATTTATTTGTATCATAACTTTTGACCTAGTTAACACTCCCTCCCCTACATGGTTGCTTGTTATACAAATATACTGTTCCTTGTTCTACTCATTCTCCATCCACAACAACGCATTGCTGCTGACCCTCACATCACCAAATGCTCAGTATTAATGTCAGGTAAATAAACTCCCATTTACATATATTGCTTTTTAAACCAGGCAATGAACAGCATGAGAAAACTGGTGATGGAGCTTTGATTAGGGTGCCTCCCCACCACATTCTCTTTGATAAGGTCCATCCAACAACAATCTCTATCTTCGCCCCTTGGCAAAGCTGTCACTATCAAACTTCCAATTGGCAAGCCCTTCTCAGAATTTCTAAGTATATGCAATATGTGCATTGTTCTGCTTTGTGCTGCTTGGTTTCATCTTTTCCTTATCACATCTGGATCACTGTACAAACAACCCTCAAGATTGGATTAGGATGAATCCCTAACAATGCAGAACCCTAACAGCCATGCTGATTCATCTAGTTCCTGTGTAGCTGCCCAGCATGCTTGCTCTGCTTTTAACTGCTGTTTCACAGTTGCAGAATATCTGCTGCCACGCCAGGACCTGCATGAACAGCAGTGCACAGCAAGGTGTTTCCCTTCTCAGAATGCCCCTTGTCTTCTGGTCTTCTTGATGGTGACCCAGTGCTCACTAAGTTCTTCAGAGCCTCCTCTCTTTATTGTTCTGCTTTCCATTGTGCAAAAAATGCCTAGAGGTTTAAAAGAAAACAAAATCAGTCAATGTAATATTAACTTCTTAAAAAAGTGTTTCCTCTTTCTAGGCATTACAACAACTACCATCTCAGTCTCTTATCTGGTCTAACCCAGTTACCATCCTTCCCTAGGCTTGTGGTCCAAGTTTTGTCAAATAAAATCAAACAGACTTAAATCACAAATGCTACTCTTATGGATTAATTTAAGAAGCAAGTTTTAGACTTTAGCTTGCTCAGTGTGTTGGCAGTTGTACACCATTGCATACTGCACTGTTTAATATTTTTGTTATTAGGTTTGTGTGTGTGTTTGCCTATTTGCATGCAACATTACATGTGGAAGGAGGTCAGAGAACAACTTTTCTGTGAAAGTTTCCTCCTACCATGTGAGTCCTAGTGGTGTGGGAGGTCCTTCTGTTTATGTGTTGCTTTCATTGGTTAATCAATAAAGAAACTGCTTGGCCTGATAGGGCAAAATGTAGGTAGGTGGAGAAGACAGAACTGAATTCTGGGAGGGAGGAAGAAAGCAGAGTCAGAGAAAGCCGTCATGGAAATGCCAGGTTAGAGATGCTAAATCTTTCCCGGTAAGCCACAACCTCGTAGTAAACACAGATTAATAAAAAATGGGTTAAATCAAGATGTGAGAGTTAGCCAATAGGAGGCTAGAGCTAATGGCCAAGCAGTGTTTTAATTAATACAGTTTCTGTGTGATTATTTTGGGTGTAAGCTAGCCGGGTGGCCGGAACAAGGGGCCCTGCTCCCTTTCAACATCCAAGGGAAACCAAACTCAGGTCGTTAGGTGTGACAGCAGTCACCTTTAACCTATCACTAGCCTGATGTTCTTGTAGTCACTTTCCGTCCTTGATCTTCTGAGACCCATGCAATCTTTCTTACTTTACTACCAGTCCTCAGCCGTCTTTCCTTTTCTTTGTTACATTATTTATTGTGTGCTTGTGTGGATGTGCCATAGCATATATGTGGATATCAGAGGACAACTTGCTAGAGTGGGTTCTTACCTTCTGCCATGTGGGCCCAGGGATCAAAGTCAGCTCATCAGGCTTGATGGCAGGGATGTTAACCTACTGAGCTGTCTCACCAGCCCTTTCAGTTTCCCATATTGTTCATTAACAGGAGTAGAGAATCCTGTGCCATTTTCCTTGTCTTACTACATGATAGAAATTCCTAGGCTGTCCTCTGTATCCTGAAATCTCTGAGTTCCAGAAGAACACATCCTATTACCTACATCACATCTTGTTTATTGATATATGCCATTCGTTATATGATAAGATGTGATATGATATCACATCTTATCATATCACATCATAGGGGTATGATCTGAGAAATATAGTCTTATGTGATTTTTCCACTGTGTGAACAGCACAGCATCCAATTACATGGACAACATTAGCAGTGATGTCACTAGGCAACATAATCTTAAGAGGCCAGAGTTACATAATGCAATTACCCATCAACAGAAAAGTTCCTATGTGGTACAGACCTGTATTCAAATATAAACTCATCATATTTACCCACCTCATCTCCCCTTGCTTCTTATTATCTTTATATACTTGTTTCTCTGAACTTTTTCACTCATGAAACACAAACACCCAATAACTTCTTTACCTTTAAAGTGTTCAGGTGTCCCCAGTGCCTTCTAGGTGTGGCACATAGGTTGCTAATAGGAAAAAGCACTCTGTAGTCATATTAGAATTCTATACATGAAGTCCTGGAGAGAAAAGCAGCTTCATTAGTTATTTATGACCAGAGGATTGATTTGTTTATTCCAAAATGATCTGTAGTTGAAGTCACATATGTACTTATAAACATGCCTCCTGAGAAAAGAGCCACCTGTGAACATTGCTTCATTAAGTAACCTGTAAGATGGAGTGCAGAAATATTCTAAAGCTTGACCTCCTCTTAACCTGTCTCCTTTGCCTTGAGTTCCACACTGGGGTGGGAGAGGGAGCTTTTCATAGAATATGTGTGTGAGAAAATGGTTAAGAAAGAGGGAAGGTAAAATAAAAAAAAAGAAAGAAAGAGGGAAGGTGACCACGGAACCGGTGCTGTTGTATTTACTGAAGTTGTATTTAGGAAGAAGGTCTTATCTTGTATCCTGTTTCATAACCCACACACCAGAACACTGAAAAATACCTGAGATTTTCCACATGAAATATTTTAAGTTTTTCTCGTTGTAAATTCCATTTTTTTCTAGTTTAAACCATAAGATTTCCACTTGAATCCTGCAGTAATTATTTTCACTGTTATTTTTATAAAGCATTTGAAGGAACAGTCAAGTTCCTCATCTGTCATCTTCAGTCATTTATGTTTTCTGGATTGTTATACTGCACAAAGAATTTCTTCCACAGAATGTCCCTACACTAAAGCTACCAGACAAGGACAGGGCATAAATGTACTGAAGGCTTTGCAAAAGTCATAGTACTGCAATCTTGTCCCATGTTTTTAAAGGCAGACTTGCTTGATGTTATGCCTTGAAGTAATGTTACAGAAACAATCATTTGAGACATGAAATCATCTTTAGCATTAGGGGTAAGTGTTTCATTTGTTGCGAACTTATTTCCTTTCCTTTCTTTTTCTACCATAGTCTCTTCCTATGTCTTTGCCTATCAATCAGTGTTCTTCTCTAGTCCCTATGTTGCCATGGTTCCAGTTATCATTTGGAAAGTGTCCCAAGTACTGTAATTTTCTTGAAGAAACTCTGAAATGTTTACCCATTGATGTTAGGGTATGGAGATCTGTACCATGTCACATGATGCTTCATGTACAATTTACAGCAACTTGACCAGTCATGTGGAACAGGCTTTCTTTACACTTGGTGGTTTTCAGATGACATGTGTTTTCTATGCCAATATGGAGATTTTGCACAGGTTTCTCTTTTGCCTTTTGGTGAACTCCGATAATTTGTTCGGTCCATTTACAAAACCTAACATTTTGTACCTCTACATTCCCTTCTCTAACCCTTCTCTACAAATTCAGTAAGTCTTCTTTTGTTTGTTTTTTTTTAAAAATATATCCTTTCATTCCCTGAGCTTACAGACTCACCAATGGCCATTACTTCTCTTGCCATTCCCATGAAGATAAACACAATGCCTTTTCTTGTGTCTCTGGGACAGATTCCAGGAAGGAATACAATACACACTTGTTTAAGGAAAAGATCCTGTGAGAAAATTATCAGAGAATTGATGAGGGATATTTGCATTTATAGAATCAAAATTTCTTAATTGGAAAGAAAAGACACTGGCAATAGGCTTTTAAAAATCGGAATTTTTTAAAAACTGAAATAGAATTCTCACCACTTATTAACAGGTCATGAGAAGAACTCAGTAGCATTTAATGACTTTGCATCAGTTTTAAATTACCTCCTCTCTCTAGTTTTACTTTGTTCATTATCCCCCAAAAGATCTGAATCCCATTATGTACTTATTTCCTATTTGCCTCTACTTTTAGCCATTGATACGATGTGTGTCTTGACACATTTTTGTCTGTTTGTTTGTCATTCTTCTGGATATTTCCCATGATACTCCTTTCATTGGCAAAACATAATGTTTGTAAGGTGTGACCTTTGGAGCTGACCACTCTGTCTTGGAATAACGTCTTCAAGGTTCATCCATGTTGTCACGTTCATCAGTACTGAATTCTTTTGAAAGGTTGAATAGTATTTTATTGACATTTAGACCTACCTCATCTATATCTACTATACAGCATCTTTATCATTTTATCCATATCACCTATGTATGTTTTTTCAATCTGTGTCACAATTATTTTTTCCATAAGTCTTGACCTTAAGAATAGATATATTTTCTTAGTTTATTTGTAGTAATGGCATATCCTTTTACAAAGAATCAAGAGCTATCTAGTCTAAGAAGTTGAAGTTCCTGTCTAGTGGCAAAAGGTAAGTAAAATTATCAAACTTTATATTCTGTGGCTCTCATAGAAATATAAGAAGTCACGTTAAATTCATTTAAGCTTCAAATATTCAACTTAAATTGATAACTGCTACAGTCTAGGGGAAATATTGGTACACAAATCTAGTTTATTCTTGTGTTTGTAAATAAATGTGGTTTAGAACACGGCTATATCCATTTATTTCTGTGCTGCCTGTGACATTTTCATATTGCAACAGAATTGAGTAGCTTTGACAAAGATTGATAGCTCACATAGCATAAAATCATTCCTATCTGACCCTATGTAGCACAAGCTGGCTAAACCCTGTTCTGGATTACTCAAATGCACAACTCAACACAAATGATATGTTTCTTATTCTTATTCTGTTTGTGGGAGCTATGGATGAATAATAGTAAAAATAAGAGCTGAGAAGTTTGGTCTGGTGAACATCCAAACCATGGGAGCTGCATAATACTTTGAGGATGACTCCAAAACATGGGAAGCTAGAAGAACTTGAGATTGGCCACCAAAAATTTTGAAATGAACTTTTAAAATTATATGTCTTAACTATGTCTCTGTAAAGTTAAGGATAATGACTTTTCATTTTTTTGGAGAGAGAAACTAGACGTTTTTCTGAATGAAAAAACACATTGGTTTTGGTTATTGAGAAATATCTTCACCACTCCAATTACCATTGGCTACAATCTCCCTTTCTGCTACGATGAGTTTTGGAGGGAATAGTTATGAAACACAAGTCTTAAACTTTCTGAACCATTTTGTCCAATTAGTTTTTAATACACTGTCTAAATGTCATCTATGCAGACATCAGAGGCAAACAGTCGTCATCTGTTCTTTGACTTGGATAAAATTGCTTTTCTACCCAATATTATTTTCATGGTTCTGTTGTTTCACAAGAAAATGTATTTCAGTTGAAGGTAGATGACATGATATTTTTGAATAAACTTGCTTCAGAGCTTCAAGGCTAAGATAGTACAAAAATAGAAATTCTTATCCTGAATTGAGTCTATAAGTTAATAATAGTTTTCAGAGTCTTCTCACTTCACAAATGTATACTTTTAAAGCAAAAAGATAATAATGGTATTTCTAGCAGGCCATAGCAATGATGCGGTTTTTATTGTTTTACTTTAGTGTGTATGTGTGTGGTGTATGCATATATATGTGCAAGTACACATGCCTGTGTTCACCTGGAAACTAGAGGAAGATGTCAGGTGTCCTTCTCTCTCACTTTTCTGCCTCATTCTTTGAGGCAGGGGATCTCACTGAACAAAGGACTAAGCTGGTAGTTGGCAAGACCAGTCAATCTTCCTGTGTTAGTCCCTGACAGTGCTGGGGTTACAGACCCATGCTGCCATGCCTGAACGTTTTGTAATGTGGCTGCTTGGGACTGAACTCAGGCCCATGTATTTTTGCAGCAAGTACTCTTTTTTTTAAAGTATATTCTTTTCTCGTGAAGTATATCCTGATTTTCCCTCCCTCCAATCCTTTCAGTTCCTCCTGACCTCTCCTCCTGTCTGGATCTACACCCTTTCTGTCTCTCATAATGAATGAACACTCTTCTATGAGATAACAACCAGACAGAACAAAATAAAATAAAATAAAATAAAATAAGATGAAGCAAAAACTTTCATATTAAGTTGTACATGATAAACCAACAGGAGAAAGAGTCCTAAGAGCAAACATAAGTGTCAGAGATCACTTGTTCTTACAGTCAGGAGTTCTATAAAACATGAAGCTAATAGCTATAAAATAAATGCAGAGAAGCTGGGGCTTGCTTCTTCAATCTCTGACCTCATATACCCCTTTCTTAGTTGGTTCAGAGGGTCTTGTACTCCTGTTTCTTTCATCTCTTCTGACTCTTCCAATATTTACTCCTTCTCTTCTATAGGATTCTCTGAACTCTTGTGGGAGGGATTTGATGGAGGCATTCCTTTTAGACCCTCTCTTTGCATAATGTCTGGCTGTGTGTCTCTACATCTGTCCCCATCTCAGCAAGTACTTTTACCTATTAAGCCATATCTCTAGTCCCAGGTTGTTGTTTTCAAAATGGCTAACAACTAAATTTAATTGTTTGTTTTTCATGGTTCTAGTATTAGAAAATAACACTGTATAAGAGGAGAGAGCCGCTTGTTGGTTTCTGGTCATTTAGTCCTGAAATAATCACATAGAAACTGTATTAATTAAATCACTGCTTGACCCATTAGCTCTTTCTTCTTATTGGCTAACTCTTATATTAATTTAACCCATTTCTATTAATCTGTATATCGCCACATGGCAGTGGCTTACCAGCAAAGATTCGGCATGTCTAACTCTGGTGGTGGCTCCATAGCATCTATTTGACTCTGCCTCCTTTCTCCCAGCATGCCATTTGGTTTTCCCTGCCTACCTAAGTTCTGCCCTATCAACAGGCCAAGGCAGTTTCTTTATTCATTAACCAATAAAAGAAACACACAGACAATAGGACCTCCCACACCAACACTAAGTTTTTTGTTTAATTTTTCTTTCTATGTAAGTGACTACAGCAATTGCAGGCAAACTTTTACTTTGCTTGAGATGATTATACAGTCTGAATTTTTCATGATTCTCTCATCTGGTTACGGCTTCTTTCAATGATTGCTGCTCCCTGTAGTCATTTGAATGAGAACTGCCCCCCCAAAGGTTCATATATTTTTGGTTGGTTCCCTGTTGGTGGTGCCCATTTAGGGAGGTCATGAATCTTTAGGGGGTAGAACCTAGCTGGAGGAAATGTGTCACTGGGGGTAGGTTTTAGAGTTCACAGCCTCACCTCATTCCCCATTTGGTTCCTCTGTTTTCTGTGTATTGTTGGAAAGATGTTTTCTCAGCTTCTGGCTCAGACTACTGTGGCCATGCCTGCTTCTCCAGTATGGACTCTACTTTTGAACCACAGTCAGAATAAGACCTTTTTATAAGTTGCCTTGGATATGAAGGTTTATGACAGCAGTGAAAGTGACCAGTCTCTTTATTAAAAACTGGAAAATAAAAAAATTAAATGATAAATTTATTGCTACTACAAAGACTATTTAAGAAAAACAGATTGGAAGGTTACTATGCCTATGCTATCAGAGTTTTTAGAGAGATATTGTCAGGTCTTTAAAGGCTAATATGTTATGATGAAGGTACATGAACCAAAGATGTACTTTGTTTTTCTGATAAACAATTTAAAATGGTGTTTGCCACCTTTTAAAATTTGTAAGACAGTTTTGATATTAAATTCAAAAAAATGAAAATGTATTATCTCTGAAAGTTGATGTTAATACATTTAAAATGATCCATTGGTGATAAATTTATACTGTATTGCATGTACAAGTAATTTCTGTTTCCTTGGACTCAAGCTGAGTTCCTATGGCTGACTGTATTCACTCTCTTAAATCACTTTTTCCTGTTATGGAGGGTGGCTTTCTCAGTGTAGAAGCAGTTGTCCTACTCTTTAGAGTCAGTTTAACCTCCCTAACCCATAACTAATGTTTCTAATGGTGGGAATATAAGATTTTTTCTGATTAATTAATTTATTTCATCTTGGTTATTTATGATTTTAGGATCAAAAGCATTAGGATTCTTAGGAATATAGATTTTAAGTGTTATTTAACAAATATTTCATTTGCAATCAATAGAAACTAATTGTTATGGGATAGAAAAATAGAAACCTAAAAAAAAGGTCATTCATTTGAAGGATAACGGATAGGAAAGAGTTCACAGGTTAATGAAAAGGTTTGACCACAGGGCTTAGCAAGGGATGGCAACTGTACTAGCTAGGTTGATCAACTGTTCTTCGGATGAAGTAGCACCAGGCCTCTGCTTTTTGCCTCAGCTGGAACAATTAAGCTTTGCCTGGTCCAGTCTTCTGAACACTCCTAAGTTCACAATCTGGGAGGGAATTTCAATGACTTGGATTCACAGTCTCACCGGTAGGTTACAGGAGAAAGTGATTCAATGTTTTAAAATCCATTCTTGCCTATATCAAAACAGTAGAAATTAATTTTCTAATGAGAAACAAGTTTCTTTCATTTAGGAATATAGAATGATTGTAACTGGGGAAAACTCAGTACATATCTACTTTAGAATTTGTAGTTGTTAAAACAGTGCAGTTTTATGCTTTTTGTCCAGTTTACTTCCACATTTAAACTTTGGTATTTGGTTAGATTCTTTAATAGTTAATTTTATAGATTTCAAGATTACATGATTTGTTACTTTTCACATTTACATCTTTGGAAATATTATAAATGTTGTGTGATTATAGTTGCTAAAATAATGAATTTGAAAAGGCTGATGCTAATTACTTTTAAGTTATATTTAATTTGAAACATTTCTAGGACTACTCAAACACAAAATTATACTTTTTAAATGTTTAGATTTTAACCTCAGAAGAAGATACAATTATATTAATAATAGAAACTGTAAAATTTTCAAACCAAACTGCAGTTACCATTTTGAAATGTTCCCAGAATATCATTCTTGTTTTCCAATGTTGTACTATAAATTTCCTAGCAGTAGCCAGGCGGTGGTGGCGCACGCCTTTAGTCCCAGCACTCGGGAGGCAGAGGCAGGCGGATCTCTGTGAGTTCGAGGCCAGCCTGGTCTACAAGAGCTAGTTCCAGGACAGGCACCAAAGCCACAGAGAAACCCTGTCTCGAAAAACCAAAAAAAAAAAAAAAAAAAAAAAAAAATTTCCTAGCAGTATTTGTGGTGTCATTATTGCTGAACAGAGTTTGGAATGCTCCTACTTTCCACACACTCTCTTCTAACGTGACTGTACTACATCTTTAGCACTGCTAACTGCTGTTGAGATAACCTCAATTTCAGTTTCCACAAAAACTGCGCAGGTATCTACACTCTCTTCTTGCTTTGTGAGGACAGAGGGGATGTCCTTAGATTTCTAATCAGTTATGCTAGAGCTCTCTAGTTTGTTAGGAACACAGTTTGAATATAGCCTTCTGTTTCTTTCTTCTTTTTTTTTTCTATCCACTTTGCCAACTGACTCTTCATTGATTTCAGTTGTTGCTGTCAGCTGGGTCTGTTGAGCTATTGCTTGTTGAAATCATGATCCTTGACTTCGAGGACTCATTCATCACTGTCTGGTTTTGCTGCACACTTCTGTGGAGAACCCAGTACCAAGAAAGTGACAGTAGGAGTTAATATTCCTCTTAGAAATCATTACGTTCTTCGTGTCTTACAGGTATACTGAAAGTTTCCCTGCTGGTACTATCAGCAAGAGCGACCAGAGTTGTTATTGTATAGGAAGACACTCACTGCAGTTGTCTAAAAGTATAGTAGAAAGTCATTTGCCTGTGCAGTGCTGCTTATGCAGAGAATGAAATGAAGTGTCATGGCATGACTTCATCCTATGCTAGAAGAATGATTTTAAAAGAATCATGATGAGCTTAACATTTAAGCTTCCTTTGTTATTCTGAAATGAGTAAACTTTAGCAGATAAACTTCCTGGGTAGAAGCTACAGCTTCAAGACTGTAAGGTAAAGAAGTCAGGGAATGCAGAAAAGCTATAGCAATGTGAGTAAACCAAAGGCAGGTGGAAGGAGAACGCTGCCTTTTTGTTTTCAAAACTCCATAAACAAACCACCATCCGTTCCTAAGTACATGCCACATCCTTTCGGTTTTTTTCTCATTTCTGCATTTCAGATGAAACCTAATTAATTTTAGAAATCACTCCTTTTCTTCAAGTAGTTCCCTAAACTTGAAGTCATGTGTCTCATACATCTCTTCTTTGTGAACTGTTTGATGTATCTTTTCATATTTCTTTCTGTCACTTTTAATAGGTCCAATTCTTTTTGTCCTTGATCTTTGAGCCACTACCACTGTTGCAAATCTCTCCTGCAATCGCCCTATTGACCCAGTCACTCATGAGAAGTCTATTTTGTGCCAAGTTATTTCCTATCTGAGCCCTAAGGTGGCCATCATCAGTCAGTTTTCAGATATTTATCAAGTTCACAATAAAACATCTAATTCTAGAGTCCCAGCCTCATCCCACACTTTCCCAATATGTGCAGAACCCCAGTAGATTTCTTCTGAGAAATGCCAGCTAGTTAATTTTATCCAACCTCTTACAATACTTCCCAAGTTAAGCTAGGATTGGCTCTTGGTACTCACATTTGTTGACTCTTATTTCTCTAAGAAATGTACAAACTCTCTAAGGACTGGACTCATGGGTATATGAGTTTATTGTCTTGAAAAAATATCTATTGATCCAGGTAACCTCCAGGGCAGGGATAGAAGCCAGGATTAAGAGAGCAGAACTGAAATTGAAAAGGAAGAAGTCATCTGCTCTGCACTGCTCTTGGCTCTGTAGAAAGGAAAAATGATGCAGTCTCTTAGGATGAATTCTTTGGCACCAAATATATCCATCACAAATGCTATAGGCTAGACCTTACCTGGTATGTATTCAGGAAAATTTGATTGGGACATCTATTTTGCTTTTGATGTAAACTGAAATCTGGTGAGATGTTTAATGTTAAAGGTATTGAATGGGGGCAATCAACATAGAATTAACACCAGAAAATTGAGAGAAGTCTCAATAAAGGTGTTGTGGTCACAGAACAACCACAGAGACTTCTGGATACTTGATTCCTTCCGAGAAATTTATGACTTTTTTTAAATGTAAGAACTCTGTAGTGTCAGGTATAAAATACCCTTAAATCATTGTTTATTGAGTGAAGAGTTGCTTGTTTGATTGCTTTGTCTCCCGGGAGCCCTTCTTTCTAAAGTATAGGCAGTTTAAATTGGTGCTATTTGGCTTTGTTTTCTGATTTGGTATTTGTCCACTGCATGCCAAATAGAAGAATTCATTTCCATCTTCTGAGCTGAGTGAAGAATTCTGGCTTTTTGATTAGTGTATGGACTTCCTGGGAGTCTTTGATTTTGAGGTAAAGATGCTGACTTAGTAACTGTTTGAAGCTCAGTTCACTTTGCAACAAAAGCAGATTCATGATTTTCCCTGATTTGGTATTACTTTGGATTTGGCTACCTTTTGCTGCGGTTGTTTGTTTAACATCGAACGTTAACACAGTGCTTTCAGGTAACTTTCCACCTCCTTCTGTACCCCATCCTCTCATTTTTTTCTTCGACAAGAGCCTCTGTGGAGTGCCTTATCTGTCCCAGGACACACTCTGTGCAGGAATAAGCAATAAAGTCTCTGTTTTTCATTACCTCTTTCAAATGAAGCACATAAATTGATAAATAGTAACCGTCTGTTGTTCTCTAAAATAAAACCCCTATAATGTGGTCATGGTGAAGAAGATAAAAAAGTATGTGAGGGTCAGCTTCTACTGATAGATTCCCTCAAGGAACCAGAGCCAGTCCCCAACTCTGGCTCCTACTCTGGTAAGCCCCTGGACCAGAGAACTTGACTTGACAACCCAGCACAATGGTGCCAGCAATTCACTCCATAGGGATTCTTTTTATTTCGAACCTTTTGCTTTCTCGTCTCCATGGTTTTGCTTTTGGAAAATTAATAAGTTGGGTTTTAATAGCAATGTGTTCTCTATAAAGCTTTCTTTACCATACTTGTTACTGACATCTCTTAAACTTTCCCCCTTTCCCTATATCTTTTCCTTTTCCACTGTTTCTTTTACTTCCTAAATAAACGTCCATAACTTTAATGATCTCTAGAATATGAGACTATAGCAACAGCATCTCAGCTTTCTTTCTCTCTTGCAACTTTACCCACATTAGCTTTTTTTCAAAGACAATCTACTATTTATCTTTATCCTGATCCATCCTGCTTCTCTCTTATTCTTAACTTTATTAAATGAAATCTGAGTACACAACATACTAGTACCCTTGATTGTTTATCCTTCAGTAGTTATTTAAGTTGAAGGGGTCAATGTTGTTGAAAGGTTAGTACAATATTGGTATAGTGGTAATATACTGGTAACCACCCAGCAAGGGGTGGTTAATGGTTAATATTTACTCAGAGATTAATGTATAGTAAGCACCCAGTAACTGAGTTACTAGACTTAGTAACCGTTTGCTAAATTATAAGCCTTAACTCTACTACGTCCATATCCCACTTGAAGACTGCAAGTACTTCACCTGAACCAAACTTAGCTGTTCAAAAATTCAAGCAATGGGCCAACCTTGTTATTCAGTCTCTCTGAGGCTGGGGAGTATAGATTGGTTATTCTATACTTTAGTCCTAATAACCACCTATGAGTGAGTACAGACCATGTTTGTCTTTCTGGCTCTGGGTTACCTCACTCAGAAGAACTTTATTCTAGTTCCATACATTTGGCTGTAAATTTCATGAGGTTATCATATTTTACAGCTGAGTAGTACTCCATTGTGTAATGTGTACCACATTTACCTTATCCATTCTTTGGTTGAGGAGCATCTAGGTTGTTGTCAAGTTCTGGATATTACAAATTATGCTGTTATGAGCATAGTTGAGCAAGTGTCCTTGTGGTATGATTGAAAAATCCTTTGGGTATATGGCTAAAATTGGTATACCTGGGTCCTGAGGTAGATGGACTCCTAATTTTTTAGAAACTGCCATTCTGATTTCCAAAGTGGCTATGTAAGTTTGCACTCCCACCAGCATTGGAGGAATGTTCCTTTTACTCCACATCCTGTCCAGCATTATCTGTCCTCAGTATTTTTTTTCTCATGGTTTATTTTTTTTTTTATATTTAAAAATTTCCATCTCCTTCCCTCCTCCTCCCCCCTCCCTCCGCTCCTCCTCTCCCTTCCCTCCACTCCTTCTCCCCCTTCCCTCCCCTTCCCTCCACCCATACCTCCCCTCCCTCCCTCTCAAGGCCAAGGAGCCATCAGGGTTCCCCACTCTATGCTAAGTCCAAGGTCCTCCCAACTCCCCCCAGGTCCAGGAAGGTGATCGACCAAGCTGAGAAGGCTCCCACAGAGCCCGTCCATGCAGAAGAATCAGAGCCCAGCGCCATTGTCCTTTGCTTCTCAGTCAGCCCCGCTGTTGGCCACATTCAGAGAGACGGGTTTGGTCGCATGATCCATCAGTCCCATTCCAACTGGAGTTGGTGATCTCCCTTTAGTTCTGTCCCACCGTCTCCAAGAGTGAACGCACCCCTCACGTTCCTGACTTTCTCCCTCATGTTCTCGCTCCTTCTGCTCCTCATCAGGACCTTGGGAGCTCAGTCCAGTGCTCCAATGTGGGGCTCAGTCACCTTCCCCATCTGTCGCCAGCTGGAGGTTCCCTCACAGTCCTGACTTTCTTTCTCATGTTCTCTCTCCTTCTGCTCCTCATCAGGACCTTGGGAGCTCAGTCCGGTGCTCCAATGTGGGGCTCTGTCATTTTCTTCATCTATCGTCAGGTCGAGATTCTATGGTGATATGCAAGAAATTCATCAGTATGGCTATAGGAACTGGCCTTTTCAGGCTCCCTCTCCTCAGCTGCCCAAGGAACTAACTGGGGGCGTCTCCCTGGAAACCTGGGAACCCCTCTAGGGTCAAGTCTCTTGACAACCCTCAGGTAGCTCCTTAAATTAAGATATATGCTTCCCTCATATCCTCAGTATTTTTTTAACTTAGCCATTCTGACAGGTATAATGGTATCTCTGAGTAGTTTTGATTTGCATTTTACTGATGACTAAGCGTGTTGAGCATTTGAGATTCTTCTGTTGAGAACTCTCTGCTTAGATCTATACCACTTTTTAAAATTGAATCATTTGGTATTTTGATGTCTACTTTCTTGAGCTTTTAAATATTTTGGATATCAGGCTTCTGTCAGATGTGGGGTTGATGAGGATCTTTTTCCACTCTATAGGCTGCCATTTTGTCTTATTGACATTGTCGTTTGCCTTACATAAGATTTTCAGTTTCAGGAGGTATCATTCATTAATTGTTGTTCTCAGTATCTGTGATACCGGTATTATATTCAAGAAGTAGTTTCCTATGCTGATGTGTTCAAGGCTGCTTCTCACTTTCTTGTCTATCAGGTTCAGTGTAACGAGATTTATTTTGAGGTTTTTGATCTACTTGGAAATGAATTTTGGGTAGGGTGGTAGATAAAGATTTTTTTGGTGCATGGATTTCCCTGGGAAAAGGAAGTAGAAAAGATCTCCTGGGCAAACTGGGGGGAGGGGTTGGGGGATGGGAGGATGAGAACAAGAGGGAGCAGGTTGGACAGGCTGGGCACTGGAGGCAGGTTGGAGGGGGAGAGTGACAAAAGATGTCTTGAGGGGACCATAAACCTCAAGTCAGGGAACCCTCCAGGGACCCACAGGATGACCCTAACTAAGACTCCTAGTAATGGTGGAGAGGGTGCCTGAACTAGGCATCTGCTGTAAGCAGATTGGTGACTTACCTAATTGCTATCAGTAATTGATGGAATCAGAGGCAGAGATCCACAGGCAAGCACTGAGCTGAGCTCTGGAATCTTGTGGAAAAAAGTTAGAGAGGAATTGTACCAGCTGGGAGGTCATGATGGGGAACCCACAGAGATAGCTGACTTGAGCTCACAGAAGCTCAAGGACACTGGACCAACAGTCAGGGAGCCTGAATGGGACTGACATAGGCCCTCAGCATGTGTGACAATCGTGTAATTTGGTCTTTTAGTAAGGCTTCTAACAGTGAGACCAGGACCTCACTCTGATGCTTAGCTGGTTTTTGGTAACCTGTTCCCCATGCTGGATTATCTGGCCCAGCCTCAACTTGATTTACCTTGCTTTGTGAAGGCCCATAGGAGGCCTGTTCTTTTCTGAATGGAGATGAAGGGAGAGTAGATGGGGAAGGAGGTAGATGGGAAAGGAGAGGAGACAGGAGGGGAGGAGGCAGGGGAAACTGGTTGGTATGTAAGATAAATAAAAATATTATTTAAATACAAAATTAAAATTAAGAATCCAAGCAATGGAATAACCCCCAATTCATAAAACCAATGTAAAAGAAAAAGAATGAAAGTAAAAGAATGAAAATCCAAAGAATAATGACTTCTCCAAAAATCACTAAGCCTACAGCAATAACATTCATTGTGAATGAGACTGACAAAATCTCAGACAGATCTAGAAAGAATGATTATAAGTATATTCAAGGAAGCCAAAGAAAACAAAATCATCCTATTCGAAAACACAATTAAATGGACTAAAAAAGGTAGTGCAAAGTATGAAAGGAGAATTCAAGGAAGAGACAGAAATACTGAAGAAAGAGAAATCTTAAATGCTGAGAATGAAAAAAATATAATACAGCAAATAAAAAGCTCTGTAGAAAAATTTAACAAATTGGATCAAGGAGAACACAGAATAGCTGATATTTTTCAAGGTGTAGGAATTAGAGAAATCCAACAAGGAGAAAGATAGAATAATAACAAGGTATTAGTGAGACTCCTCATATATTCTAAACATTATGAAAATACCAACCTGTGTGTTATGGGAATAAAAGGGGAAGCAACTTCCTAAAGGCATAGAGGATATTTTCATAGGAGTCATAATAGGAAGTTTCCCAGAATTAGGAAAAGAGTGTCAGCCCAGGTAGTGGAAGTATTTAGAGTGCCTAACAGACAAAACCATAAAAAACTCTTAAAATAAAAATAGCAAAAACAAAACAAAACAAAAAACCAAAGAAAGTATATTGAAAGTGGCAAGAGAAAAATCCCAAGCTGCCCATAAAGGCAGGACTATCAGAATGATACTAGATTTTTCAACAAAAACTTTAAAGTATAGAAAGGCCTAAAAAGTATATTTTAACTTCTGAAAGACAATGGCCAACACAGACTACTATTATACCTAGCAATGTATCTGTCAGAATATTAATGGTCTCAACACTCCCCCCCCCCAAGAAACAAATAGTAAATTGGTTTAGGGTTCAGAAACCATACACTTGTTGTGTCCAAGTAATGTACATCAGTATAAAAGACAGAAAGTACTTACAGGTTCTGGCTGCTGCAAATGCTGCTTCTATGAATATAGTTGAGCACATGTTCTTGTTGCATGACTGAGCATCCATTGGGTATATACTCAAAAGTGGTACTGTTGGGTCTTGAGGTAGATTGTTTTTTAATTTTCTGAGAAATAGCCACACTGATTTCCAAAGCAGTGGTACCAGTTTGTACTCACACCAGCAATGGAAGAGCGTTCCCTTTACCCCACACCTTTTCCAGCATAAGCTGTCATCAGTGTTTCTTATCTTGGCCTTTCTGGCAGGTGTAAACAGAATCTCAGAGTCATTTTGATTTACATTTCTCTGATAGCTAAAAATGTTGAGCATTCCTTAAGTGTCTTTCAGCCATTTTATATTTGTCTGTTGAGAGTTCTCTGTTTAGGTCTGTACCCTATTTTTTTAATTGGATTATTTGTTAATTTGATGACCAGTTTCTTGAGTTCTTTGTATATTTTAGAGATCAGCCCTCTGTCTGATGTGGGGTTGATGAAGATTTTGTCAACCTAAATGCCCTCCACCGAAGAATAGATAAAGAAAATGTGGTACATTTACACAATGGAGTAGTATATAGCAGAAAAAATAGTGACATCTTGAAATTTGAAGGCAAATAGATTAATCTAGAAAACATCATATTGAGTGAGGTAGTCCTGACCCAGAAAGACAAATATAATATGTACTCACTCATAAGTGGCTTTTAGACATTAAGAAAAGAAAGAAAGAAAAAAAGAAAAAAAAGAAAACCAGCCTAGTACTAGACAACAAAGAGGACCCTAAGAGAGACATACATATATCTAATCTACATAGGAAGTAGAAAAATATAAAATCTCCAGAATAAGATGGGAGCATGAGAACCATGGGAGAGGGTAGAAGAGGAGGGGGGAAGGAAGGGAGGGGAGTAAAGAAAAATATATAGCTCAATAAAAACAATAAAAAATATTAAAAAAGAGAGAGACACTATGTTAGGATAGAAGAATAGAAAAAAGATATTTTAAGCAAATGGTTCTTAAAAGTAAGCAGAAGTCACTGTTTTCATATCTGATGAAATAGACTTTAAAATCAAAACCCTTGAGAAAATCCTATACTGACAATGTTACTAACCTGCACATCACTGAAACAGGAGGACAGGTATACAGACATATCTTGTTGAGCTTCTCAACATGACTATACTTTTGGATGTAGTTAGAATGTCCCTTGTATAACAATGGTCCTCTGCATCTTCATCTTGGTGATGACACTGACAGCATCTGACCTCTGACGGAGACATTACTGTGAAAGGGCATTCTTGTCCATGCAGTGCCCTCAGTGGCTGCTTTGGACATCTTGACACTTGGACTGACGTTCTTGTAGTAGTGAGGGAGCTTCTCCTTGCTGGTTTCTTCCGGTAGAACAAGCTTCTTGTTTTTAAATATTGTGGTTTGCTTTTAGTAACCACGCTTGTGTTGGAGAGATGCCGCTTGTTTCATTCCTGGCTGCTCAGCCCAGAAATAATCACACAGAAACAATATTATTTAAATCACTGCCTAGCCTATTAATTCTAACAATTTTTTGGCTAGCTTTTACATCTTAATTTAACCCATTTCCATCATTTTATATTTTAACACGAGGCTCATAGCCTACTGGCAAGGTTCCAGCATCTGTCTCTGGCGTGGCTACATGCCTTCTCCCTAAATCTTCCTTCTTTCTCCCAGTATTCAGGTTATTTTCCCCCACCTACCTCTGCTCTACCCTATCATGGGCTCAAGACAGTTTCTTTATCAGCCAGTGGTATTCACAGCATACAGATGGGAACCCCACATCATGCTTGATCTGAATGTCTGCCATTTTCTTGCATCCTGAAAAAAGAGACAAATATATTATTAATATCAAAGCAGAAATTAATGAAAGGAAAAGAAAACCAAACAAATAATTCAAAATATAAATGAAACAATGATTTTTTGAAAAGATTATCATGTTTGTTGGCAAACTAACCAAAAGGGAGGAAACCTACATTTGTAAAAGTAGAAATGAAAGGGGAGTTGTCTTGTTAGTCTCAGTCAACTTGACACACAAGCTGGAGTTATATGAAAGGAGGGACCTCAGCCAAGAAATTTCCCCCATAGGGCCCAGCTTTAAGGCATTTTCTTAGTTAGTGATTGACGGAGGAGGGCCCAATCTATTGTGGTTGATGCCATGCCTGAGCTGGGAAAAAAGACCCCAGATAGTCAAAACAATCCTAAACAGAAAGGGTAACTGTTGGTGTCATCATGCCTGATTTTAAGTTAGGCTATAGTTCAATATTAGAAAAACAGCATGGTATTGGCCTAAAATCACTCACATATATGAATGGAATAGAAGAGAGGACCCATATGTAAGAATGTGCAGCTATAGACACTGTTTTTTGACAAAGAGACCAAAATCTTAAACAAATGGTGCTCATCAAACTGGATTATAGCACATTTAAAGAATGAGATTGGGTTCTTCTCTCTATGCAAGATCGGCTACATTCCAGGGAAGGCCCAACACCCTGTTGGGCAACACAAACTAGGCTTGAGAGATTTTTTTTTTAAAAGAAGCTGAATTTTTTTGGTAGGGGTTGACGTTGGCTTCTGGAGGGACTGGATGAGGTATTGAAGAAGATCCAAATACTTTGTAAGAAACTCTCAGCGAATTAATAAATTTTCAGTAAAAACATTGAAGTTTATGTCATCCAGACTTCTATGTGGCTTGCAACAGAAAGAATAATTCTACCCACCCCAGTCTGTGCTGTTGTTATTGATGATGGTTTGGAGATACTTCCTAGAAGAGGCTGTTCCCCACCGTGCTGTGGATCATCATTCAGGTGCCAGTTCTGCTCCTTGTTAACATTTTATATTATTCCTCATCAAAATTTAAAAGTGTTTATTCTTCAGAACATATTTAGGCTTACAGCAGTCATGAATAGAAGTGAAGTTCATTATTATACTTCCAACTCCCACTCCCCACAGGTATGACTGCCCTGAATGTCAACATGCCTTATCTCGGTAATGCATTTTTTTCCATATTTGATCAAGCTCCAGGAGAAACCATAAGTGATGTGTATAAGGGCTTACTGTTGGTGCTGAATATTTTATGTTTGGACAAATGTATAAATATGCATCAGCCATTGCAGCAATGGGCAGAGTAGTTTTTGTGCCTTAACTGTCTACCATCCTTCTATTTTTCATCTCTTCTTTCCTAACACTTGAAATTTTTAGAAACTTCAGTCAAAGCTGCCGTAACTATCCACGTAAAGGTTTTTATGCGAACATAATTTTTCAATTACTTTTGGCCAATACCAAGGAGGATAATTGCTGGATCATACGGCAGAAGTGTATTTAGTTTTGTAAGAAACTGTCAAACAAACTGTCTTCCAAAGTAGCTGTAAAATTTAGCAATCCCACTAGCAATGTCGGAGCTACTGTGGTTCCACATTCTTGCCAGCATCTTTGTCCTTGGTGTTTGGAGTCTGGCCACTCTCGTTGTTATTTTAATTAGGATTTCTCAGCAGGGATGTGAGCTAAAAATTGTTTCACAGGCTTATTTACTATTTAAATGTATCTTCATTGGTGAGGTGTCCGCTGTGCTTCTTGTTCAGTTTTTAAATCTTCTTGTTGAATATCAAGGATTCTTGTTCATTCTAATAATAGTAATCTCAAAGATAAGTTTCACGCACTTTTTCCCCATCAGTGGCTTGTCTTCTCATTCTACTGATATTACTCTCTATTACAGACACTTTAGTCACTTCATAGAAACCGTACTTGATCAGTCATTCATGGATTGTGCTTTTAGTATACTACCTAGAGTCATTGCCAGTCCAATGTTACCTATATTCTCTCCTGTGTTGTCTTCTTTTGTTTAGGTCCACAATCCAACTTTAGTTAAGTTTTGTGAAGTAAGGCCGGTGTTGAGATTTATTTATTTGCAAGTGGCTGTCCTGCAGGTGGCTCTTCTGGCACAGTTGGTTGAAAAGCTGTCTTTCCCAACTCTGTGAATTTGTTCATTTGTTAAAAATCAGTTGACTATGCCAGCGATGTAGATGAGTTGTAAAACAGTTGCCCAGTGCATTAGTGCATGGATTTATTCCATTGTACTGACAAAAAAGACCCGTTGACCATATTGTCATTCATCTATTTCTGGGGTCTTTATTAATCTATGGCTATGCCACCCTGAATGTGCCCGATCTTATCTAGGGTCTTTATTCTGTCTTACTGACTTTGTGTAGCAAACATACGGCTCCCTGCACTGTCTCCCCAGTTTATAATTAATCTAAGTTTATTCTTAAATAAATGTGCCGATTCATGGCCATAAATAAGTATGAGTCTTATTAATAACAAAATAATACTGATTTCTGCTTCCTATCCTTGTATAGTTTTATGGCATTTATCTACAGCAATATGTATACATAGTACTTTAACCACAGATATTTATATCAGATAATTTGTATAACACGGAATCATATTTATAAAACATTTGAATTTACAAAAATTCAAATTAATATTTGAGCATATTGCTATTTTAAATAATTTGTTCAGTCAACTCAATACAAAAAGAAAACTACAATTTATACCTGATTTTCTCTTATTTTTCCCTTTTCATGTATATCTGAGTCTATGAGCTATTGTTTTTTTTCTCTTAAAGTACTTCTCATACTTCTTGCAACAGGCTACTTAGTTTTTGCTTATCTAGAGTGCCCTAAATTCTCCTTATGATTTTAGAAACAATTTCACTAGTTTTAGAATTCTATATTGGTGGGCTTTTGTTGTTGTCATATTTGTTTTTTCTTTGTTTTTATTGGGTTTGTAAAATTTTACATAGCCCTTTTGCTTGCATGGGTATTTGAGAAAGTTAATTGCAATTCCTCTCTCTAGGTCAGTTACCTCATTTCAAGATTTACTTATGTAACACTAAATAAAACAGAAATAAAAACAGGACTCTATGGTTCTTCTTTATATAAAATTAAGTTCATCATGTAACTACTTAAATATAATATTTGGAGGAAGTCTATGAGGGTCTTTTTCCTCATCAAAACGTTTGTTTGACTGATCTTGTTGATCAGGTCTTCTTAAAGTGAAAGAATTTAGTAGAGGATTATACATTCTTTAAGAGATGAGTTTTTGTCTTGTAGTTACATGGAGAATTAGACTTTTATGGCTTTGACAAATATCTGAGAGAAGCATGAATGATTTATTTTGCTCAGTTTTAGAGGTTTCTATCAATGATCTCCTGGCTCCATTGCTTCAGGCTTGAGGCAAGGCTGACCATCATGGCTCAAAACCAGTAGAATAATGCAGCTCAGCTGGTAGACAGGAATCAGAAAAATAGAGTCATAGAGGAAAGGGATCATTTTAAAAAACACACGCCTAATGACCAATTTCTTCCATCTGGGCTCTACCTCCTAAACTTTTGCCACCTTCTCTGCTTTGGAAAAGAATATATTCAGTTACAATCTCTCTTTTCCACCTTATCTTACTATCTTAGTTAGGTTTTTATTTGTTTGCTTTATTGAGACAGGGTCTCTCTATGTAATCCTGGCTATTTTGGGGGCTCCCTATATATATCAAGCTAGTCTTGAACTCAAAGAAATCATTCTGCCTCTGCCTCCAGAATGCTGATATTAAAGGTATGTGCCACCATGGCTGGCTCTGAGTTAGGTTTCTATTACTGTGATAAAACACCCTGATCAAAAGCGATGTGGAGAGAAAAGAGTTTATTTCAGCTTATATTTTATATTATATTATGATGGCTCAATAAGAATAACCACCAAAGACTTTTATGTTTGAATGCTGGGTTCCCAGTGGCTGGAACTGTTCAGGGAAAGATTAGGAGATGTGGTCCTGTTAGGGTGTGTCACTGCGGTGGGTTTTGAGGCTTCAAAAGTCTATGCAATTCCCAGTTAGCTCTCTCTGCTTGGTGGTTGTATCTCAATATGGTTTCAGCGGCTGCTCCAACATCATTCCTCCCTGCCCGCCAGACTCACTTTCTGGAACTGTAAGTTCCCAAGAAACTTTCTTCTATATGTTTATTTGATCATCGTGTCTCATCACAGAAATAGAAAAGTAACTAAAACATCTATTATGAAGGAAGTTAGGACAGGAAACCAGGGCAAGAAGATGGAGTCAGAAAATGAAAGAGTGGCCGTGGAGAAACCTTGTTTTCTTGTCTCTCCCCTCCCCCGACTTGCTTAAGTTCTTTCTTCCATACCCCAGGACCACCTGTCTATGGATAGCAGCACCACTTTGGGCTGGGCCTGTTCACATGAATCATTAATCAAGAAAATTCCCCGAAAACTTGCCTATAGGTCATTCTTATGGATGCATTGTCTCAGTTGAGACTCTCTCCCTTTAGCTGACTCTAACTTGTATCAAACTGACCAAAAAGGTAGCAAACACAACTACTCTTCAGAAAACATGTCAGTTGGAATGTAGTCTTTACCTGTTTCAATATATCTAGAGAGTGTGTGCTGTGGTTCAAACAGAATTATATGGCATTTACCTTTGTTTAACTTCTGGTTAAAGGAATAGATGCACTTTTTAGCAGCTTCTCTAGTGGAACTGACAAAAAGCACTAATTTTAACTCTAGATTTTTCTTCCTTTCTGCCACTGTTTGAAACTTTTAGGTTTTTTAAAAAGATTTATTTGTTTAGTTTTAATTATGCATAGATGTGTGAGCTTGTGTGAGTTTATGTGAACCACATTTTTGCATATACCTGAGGAGTCATGAAGAGGATATTGGAGCCTCTGAAACTGGAGTTACAAGAGGCTGTGAACTGCCTAATGCCAGTCTTGGGAACTGAACCAGGGTCCTCCACAAGAACAATCAGCATTCTTAACCATGGAACTATTTTTCCAGTTTCATAATTTTTATTTGTGTATATTAACTATATAAATTTGGGAATTTTGCTGATGTTTCCCCATCTACAAATAATATACTTTTCATTCAGCCATATTTTACTCTTTCCTAATGACTAAAAGTTAAATGTTAGCATTGGCACTTAACAAATCATACAAATTACTATGCTGTTGACCTTGGCTTTTCTTTTGACACTGGTGCAAACATACACTGTAAATGCCAGATGTCTTTTGAGAAGACTTTGGGTGTGATAGAGGTATGAGACCTTTGGTGAGTTAAGTAAGGTCCCTTAAACACAGGTAAAATACAAATACATTTAGATGAATTGTTTGTAAGAAGTAAAACTCAAAATGAATGACCATGATCTGGTTCACTGCTAGGGGAGAGGAATAAGACTATAAAGACAAACAATCCTCGAGAATACCATTTATCAAAATACTGCACGTAGGTTTATGCCTCTTAGATACTGGGGACTGTGTCCTATGTGAAGTGGTTATATGTATTCTTCTATGAAGCTCACATATCTGATAACTATATCACATGAATCCATGCTTGCTAAATTAAGGGGAGAGCATGTGGATGACATTGAAATGCAACCTTATTGTTTTTATAATCTTATGTGGGTCATATATAATTAAAAGCTGTTTGCAAAAGTGTTGTCAACTTTAGAGAGTCTAGAATCACATGGAAAACAGATCTCTGGACTTGTAAACAGGGATTATCTTGATTGATTATATTAAGAGATTTGAGAAAATCTGTCTTAATCGTGGGTGGGACCATTTCAACAGAGTCCTGGATTGTGTTAGTACAGAAACAGATGAGTAGAGACAAGCATTCAAGCAGTGGCCCCTGTTTCTTGACTGTTGGTGCGAAGTCACTAGCTGCTTTAAGCTCCAGCTGCTTTAAGTTCTCTACCATGAGAGACCGCACCCTGGAACTGTGAACTCAGATCAACCATTTCTCTCTTAAGTTGCTTTGACAGAATATGTTGCTGTAACAGCAGGAAAGGGTTAATACAGAGTCAGAAGCGAAAACGCTTAGTGCCCTCGACTGAATAATGGATGAGAAAAATGTGGTACATTACACAATGGAGTACTACACAGGAGAAAAACATAAATAGATGGATCTAGAAAACATCATATTGAGTGAGGTCACCCAGACCCAGAAAATATCAAATGCACCCAGTCATAAGTGGTTTTTAAACATAAAGCAAAGAAAACCAGCCTACAATCCACAATGCCAGAGAACCTAGACAACAAAGAGGACCCTAAGAGAGACATACATGGATCTAATCTAAATAAGAAGTAGACAAACACAAGATTTCCTGAGTAAATTGGGAGCCTGGGAATGATGGGAGAGAGTAGAAGAGGAGGGGATAGGAAAGGAGGAGAACAGAGAAAAATGTATAGCTCAATAAAGTCAATAAAAAATTTTTAAAAAGATACCAAGACACTGAAGTAGAGTTTTATTTTAGGAAAAATTGATCATTACCCACCTGAATTTCAAACTTATTTTCTTCTAATAAAGAACCATTTGTGTCATTTCCCAAGAAATAATTCAAAGCTAGAATGCTACATTTAGAATGCACTGATTTTACCAATTCATCTGAAGAGTTGTCACAATTTTAAACTCAGTCTAACCTCGGTTTACTTTTTTTTCATTGTCAGAAAATTTTAGGCAAAAAGTACTAAGGAGGAAAGAATTTCTTCACATTTCCCCCACCATTATTAGCAAACATCTTTTGTTGTTATTATTGTGTATAAAAGAAATTCCATACCTGGGAGTTGAGTGTAGAAACACCTCTCATTGAAAGGTAACCTTGTGACAATTTAAATAACACAGAAGCTATTTGTATTTGACTAACTTTTGGTAGACTTCATTAAAGTTTTTGAAAAAACTAATTTGGGGGACAAAGAAAATGACACACAAATTGTTTAAAACCCTAGTGGGGTATCTAAAGGCATGATAGGATTTGACAAGGTAAAATTACATTCAAGCAATACTGATAACAGGAGAACTGTAAATGTGGAGGCTAGTCAGTGTTCGATGGCAGATGGAAAAATATGCACAATGCTGTCTTTGTTGAGGTAAGATTGGCCATTGTTTATTCTTAGTTGCTATAATGTTGAATTATTACTCAGTTCAAAAATGAATGGTGTGTCCTGCTGAGATATGGCCTCAATCATCCAGGGGCCTGGCTGATAACCTGAGTGCAGGTGGAGAGTACATTTCCGTATGGAATGCCCTTGACTTCTTGTAGCAAGAGTGAAATTAATAGCACGGACAATATGAATTTCTCGCCACGCATCTCCCCCTATGCTGGCATGTCTATCGAATGAGATATTGATAGGATGGCCAATTCAATCCTATCAGACACTTGAAACATTACACGAAGAATCGTCTCCCGAGTGCGTTTCTCCCTCATTTCCAGCTCATTTAGTTTCCATCTACAAATCCATTTGGTGCCTCTATTACACAGTGAATGATTTTCCAATTTAAAACATATTCATTCATATTTTACTGAGTTTTGTTTTGTTCCAAAAGAAATATTCTGGAGACTAAGACTTAATGATCACTGCTAATTAAAATTTTACAAAAATCCCACTTAATTCTTTTGAAGTTTACATTTGCTTGGGGAGTCAGGGATTTTGTAATTTGGTAATATTCTTGAAGAAACATGATTTCAATCGCTATACAGAGGGATAATATTCAAGTCTGTCCTTAATACAAAGGTTAGGATCTTAGGGCGTTGTATGGCTAAACCAGAAGGCTAATGAACTGAGATCACGGTCTGTTTCTTTGCATAACTAATTATGTTTGGTTGGGGTCTTAGTACTATGGTGTACTAACTCAGGTCCTAAGGTTCATAAATTAAAGACCTGAGACCCAGTGAGATACTGTTTAGAAACGGAATCTCTGGGAGGTAAACAGGTTTGGATAAGTTCACGAGGGTGGTTCTCTCATGACATAGAATGTAAAACAGACACCAAATTCTTGCTTCCTGCTCATTTTCTAGCCATGTGAGGACACAACCAGAAGGTGACCACAGTTTATGTGGTTCAGCTGTTAGTACACAGCTACACTGTAGAACTATTTACTAAAACGTTTCTTTCTTAATAGTCTTCAGTGTCTTTTCCAAGTCTTCCTTCTACTCAGAAGCTATTTAGATAGTGTTACCACCTAATGAAAACTGAAAGTTTATGCTATGCACCACTTTTAATTTCATCCCACATATAGCTCAAGATGAAATACCTTATTCTGAAAGGTTAATTTAGTATTTATTTATGGGTATGTATACACATGAGGGTATGCATACATGTGTATCCTGGTGCCTTTGAGGCCAGACAAGAGCATCAGGTTTTGTGGAGCTCGTGTTGTGGCTGGTTATAAGTCACCCAGTGTGTGTGTGCTGGAAGCTGAGCTCTGGTCCTCTGGAAGAGCAATAAGTATTCTTAACTGCTGAGCTGCTGATCCATCTCCAGCTCCAAATATGGAAACTTAAAGACAACCTTATGGTTAGTCAAGTGGTTGAGCCTACTCAATGAAGTAAGATCTGTTCATTGTTTCTTGTAATGATATTATTATCATCAGCTAATTTTTTGAAAATTGCATATGTTTCATACTCATACATACAAACATGTACAAATCATATTCACCAGTCCATACATGCACACAGGGTATTTAGCATATTTGTGATCATGGATGAGTCAGAACTGTATACTTTGGCCCTGTTTTTCCAGTCCTGGTTTTGTGCCATCCACTCTTTTTTTTTTTTTTTTTTTTTTTTTGAGACAGGGTTTCTCTGTAGCTTTGGTGTGTGTCCCGGAACTAGTTCTTGTAGACCAGGCTGGCCTCACACTCACAGAGATCTGCCTGCCTCTGCCTCCCGAGTGCTGGGATTAAAGGCGTGCACCACCACCGCCTGGCTTCTGACCCTCTTCTTTATAGCATATAGTCTCTTATTTTTGTCAGCTTTTCGTACATGTATAAAAAGTATCAACTTTGCTTTATCTTTTCAGATGCTAGTGGCCACATCTCTGGGTACCTGTAGCAGTGTGGTGGAGTTGTCCCCTTGCAGATAGACACTTTTTTTCTTTATTCTGATGACTCCTGTCAATCCATGAGCAAGTGCAGGTCATTATCAGAATCTTCGTCCTTATTAAAGTTCCTGACCTACTCCTGGAGCCTGTTGCCTGGGAACATTTTCCATATACTCCAGAGGTTTTCATCTCTGACGGCTGCTGTGCTGGGGAAGAGTCTACAGGATGTGGAGAAGGAAAGGGCAGGTTCTGGGTTGACAGTAATCAGGAAAGCGTCTGCTTGGCTATGCAGGCGTTATGACACTCCTTTTTACATAAAAAGTAAATATCTTGCTTTAGTGACCCCGCTGCTTTCTCTCTTTATTTATATCAAGCTTAGAGTTCATGTGCCCTACTTTCAACTGTATCATCCTATTTGATTTCTCTCACATCAAGTTAAGGTGCCAGAGAGTCTACATTTTTATATTACAGATGAGGGCAGTCAGGTGCAGACTAAATATACCCTCAGTAATGTAAACACACAACACAGTAATGGTCAGAGCAGCAGTGGTGTTGGCACGTTTCAGTGTCCTGACACAGATGCAATTTCCTGAAGCTGTAGCCAAAAGCCGGTAAATTTCTGAAAAGGGAAATATAGAGAATAAGATCTTTAAGGTGTGATTTCAGCAATGGCTCTGCTGCGAAGCATCTAGTCCAGCTCTGATTGCATGCTTCCAACTTTCCTCACCTCTGTTTAATTTACCTCTTTATAACATCATCTTTACCTATTTTTTCTTGCTGTTGTTTTCCCTCCATGTCTTCTTGCTTTCCTTAGATATAATTTTGTACCTGCAGAACTATTATTTGGCTTTCTGGAGAGCCAGAAATTCCCATTCTTCCTTTCCCTTGGTCTTTGTTTCGATGACATGCTTGAAGACACCTGGGTGCATCGAAGAGAACTTGGGGTCTCTTTTCAGTGATGGCAACTGTGCCTGACACCATTTTGAGCCTCCTTAGCATCTAACAAGTCTTTGCATGGATGGCCATAAGTACATCCTTGTTCATGCTCAAAGTGGAGAGGAAAAAAAGCAGCAAGTGGGGTTTATACCCTTCAACAATAGCAAACAAATGAAGAAAATGAAGAGAAACAGAAGTGACAAACACAAACAACAGGAAGCTCATGAACATATCTTTATCATTACTTTATCATGTATAAAATATTAAGTTGTCAAAAGACATTTAAATAGAACAGGGAAGTCTATCATTTTTACTCTGTAAAATATAATTTTTACTTATTTAATGTAGTCATTGACTCAATGAACAGTGATTTACTCTTCTCTGAAAGTCATTTTGATGGATATAAATGCTTTTTCATTTATAGTGTTATGTGGGATTCCTCTCTATATGCTGTGAATACCATTGGTTAAGGAAGAAAATGTCTTGGGCCTGCACAGAGCAGAATAGAGGTAGGTGGGGAAAACTAAACTGAATGCTGGGAGAAAGGAGGCAGAGTCATGGAGAAACCATGGAGTCACTGCCAGAGACAGACATGCTGTAATCTTGCTGGTAGGCCATGAGCCTCATGGTAAAATATAAAATAATGGAGATGGGTTAATGGGTAATTCTAGATGTACAAGCTAGCTAACAATATGCTTATGTAATTGGCCAAGGAGTGATTTAATTAATACAGTTTCTGTGTGGTTATTTTGGGAGTCAGGGTAGCTTGGAACACAGTAGTGGCTTTCACACAACAGTAGTGTGTGTGGACTACTGGGATATAAAGAGAATGAAGAACAGCACTATGATAGAATTCTTCAGATTGTGCTATCATTTGTAGTTTGAATATCCCACCCAAACAAGGGCTCATATATTGAAGACTTAGTCACCATGGAGTACTAATCTAAATTATGACTTCTTTTTCAGTCAGTAGTGTCACTGAAATGTATTCTGAAAAATGTTATGGACTCTGATTCCTTCATCATTGTTGTTTCTTGGCCACCACAAGAGAAGCAGTTTGCTTTGTGATGTGCTCTATTATGATGTTCTGTACTGCACCAAATCTAAAGCAACAGAGCCAAGTGACCGTGGACTGAAAGCTCAGAAGATGTGAACTGTTTATTTGCTCCTTTAAAGTTGAGTGTCTAAGGATTCTGAACAGTGAAGCAAAGCTGACTGACATAGATTATTGTAGAAGGGAGGCGTGGGCTGCGTTCCCGCCTGGCTCCAGGCTGCCTAGCTAGCTTTACACCTGAAATAATTACATGAAAACTGTATTCTTTTAAACACTGCCTGGCCCATTAGTTCCAGCCTCTTATTGGCTAATTCTCACTTCTTGCTTTAGTAATCTCTCAATATTGTGACTGCCTAACTTCCCTTCTTCCCAGCATTCTGTTCTGTTTACTCCACCTATCTAAATCCTGCCCTATCAAAAAACCAAGGCAGCTTCTTTATTAACCAATGAGAGTCTTCCATCAGATTATAATCAAATGAAATGAAACATGGTGGTGACACAAGCAGAGAGAGAGATAGGAATTTTGAGCACCAGTTATTTAAATGAAAAAGGTTAATTCTTAGGCATGGTGTGTGTAAGGGACCCAGGAACTTCCTCCCTCTAGTTCTGACTTCAGCATTTTTGCTTTGGAGAGCTGATTCTCAAGCAGGCTTTATCCTTTTTCTAGCAAGAGTGGCTCCTTCTAAGTTTAGGCTTAAATGCATATTAACATATACAATATAGTTTGATAAAAAAGTTCCTTAGTTTTGTTTTATGTGTATGAGTGAGTGCTTTGCCTATATGTGTATGTATACGTATATGTGCACCACATGCATGCAGTGCCTGTAAAGGCCAGAGAGGGCATTAGATTTCCTGGAACTAGACTATCAGTCATCAGGTGGGTTTTGGAAGTAGCAGATGCTCTTAATCTATGAACCATCTTCCTAGGCCCATGATCACAGTTTTTGAATCATTTATGCCTTCTTCCAGCAACGCTATTTCTAATCTTCCCGAGGACAGTCCTGAGCACACTATTCCCCTCCCGCTTTAGCGGGATATCCTTATCTACTTGTAGGTCTTCCTTATGCCTTGGAGGCTGTGATACACATAAAGAAGCCAAAGGTCTGTTTATGAGGCTATGAGACACTCTTGAAACAACTGTCCCTGTACTCACACAGGAACAAGATAAGCAAAACAAACAAACAAACAAACAAACAAAAAGTCAATAAGATTCAGTGGGCTAGAGGAGTTGGCCCCAGATCAGATTACAAGCCACTTCCCACTATACACTCAGGTCATTATGTGGCATATAAAACAACAAAGTTAAATTATATGATGCTTACTCTGTCCTACACAGAGACTTATATTGATGGACAAAGAATGATGTAGAACAATGATAAAATAGGACCTCCCTTTCTTAGAAAAATTAGCACATGCAGAGCCAATGTAGTGTCATGCAACCAAGGTAAAAGAGAATTCCAGGATTAGACAAATAGACAAATTCTATAGAGACATTAGATATAAACATTGTATTTTGCCAGAATTTGAATAATAGCTGCAGCTATTTTTGCCTGAGAATTTTCCTGTGTATTGTGACACTGCTTAGGACATGACAATATGCCCAAAATGACTTGGAAATTTTGTCTTGTGTTCTTTAAGCAACCAGAACTACTAGCATGAGAACAAGTTGTCATATGCATCTAGATTCTTAAAATATTGGGTTATGGAGTTAGTTAAAAATGATAACTATTTATCAATAATGTCAAAACTTGAGGGTAAATGATTAGAAATGATGATTGTTCTGTCATAATTTATTAATGATGACTAAAAGAGAAGCAAAAGGAAGTGAAACAAATGTCCAAAACCAAAAATGATATGATCTATGTTTTGGAAAAAAACATGAATGTGTCCCTGGTTACTAAATTCTGTAAAAATAAAGAAGAACTCTGGCTGCTAGTCAGTCAGGCTGCAAGATTCTCCCAACTATCATGACTTGGCTCATTTCCTTCCTTCACCAACTCCTACTTTTCTGTGTATCAAGGCAGTAATGAAGACCCCATGGTGTTAGGACAGAGAAAGACACATTGAATAACGAAGACAACAATTATAAGGTTAGATATAGTCCATAATATTGAGCAGTTTGTGTTTGACAGAGGTGGAGATACACAGTGAACAAGAAACTTTTTTCAAAGGAGTCCTCCTGATAGAGGACCCAAGCTAAGCCTTGAAGGCAGCCTTTAGTGCAGGTCATCTGGAATCCCAGGAAAGGAAGAACTACACTCTGTGCATGCTGATATACCTGAGAGCCAAGATGCTAGATTCCTACATACTTCATTAAAGGTAACTTGATAATTAAAAATATTACAAGCCACATAATGATGGAACAACTGTAAAAAAAGTTAGCATATGTAATAATGGGAGAATAGATACTCTGAAAATTGGAAATAAGAAATAATCTGATTCTTTAGCTCAGAACAAGAGTACCTGTTTAGCAACAATTCAGCTCTTGGTTAGATTTATACCACCACACACACACACACACACACACACACACACACACACACCCTAAATGTATGCATGAGAAATATTAAATTATTCAAAGAATAAAAATACAGTTGAAGCAATAAATAAAAAACTGAGAAGAAAAAACATAGCTAGCCTTGTTCATTAAAGTTGGCAATCTTTTAGAATGACAGAAAGATTTAAACACAGCTAAGAAGAAATAGTGGTTTATGGTACAGAGCTGAGAAATTCAGAATAGATTACAGGGATAGAAGTGAGAAACATATGAGAGAAAAAAATGTGGATGCTGAACAGGCCTAGCCAAGTGTAACACATTAGAAGCCCAGGGAGAGACAGTAGAGACTAGAAGAGAGACAAAATTCAGAGATAATGGATAGAAAATAGTTTTTTAAAGAAAATGACAAGAGTAGGAACTGAAGATGCACATTAATTCTTCAATTGGATAAATGAAACACAGTCCACATTGCCACAGTATGAACATACAGAACATTTGCCACAGGAGAAGCTTTTAATACAACCAGAGAGAAAGGATAACTATTGAAAAAGACTGGCAGTTGTGCTGGTGGCACCCTTTTATCTCAGCGCCTCTCTGAATGAAGCCTGTATTTAGAAGCTATAACCTGAAATGCAAAACTCTGCCAGACTTTCATTTACGAGTGAAGTTTAAGTAACAGGACAAGCAGATCCCGGGCTGGTTTCATTTTTATCTCAAATCACTGATGAAAGTGCTGTTGTAGGTGCACCTCACTAATCAGGGATTGGTACCTAGAAGCCAAAAGGGTACTCAGGAAGCAAGTGAGGGAACCTGTGGGGGTAGGAGGAATTCTGTGGAACCACTGACTATGACAGCCAACCTAGCAGGACTTTTACAACAACAATGACACAGAAATGGCCACTTTTAAGACTAAATATTTTAAAAATATGTAATAAACAAATAAATGCCCATTACATATCAAAATGTGGGGTGCTGTGATGGTTAGTGGATACGAATGCTTGTTGTTCAAGCATGGGGGACACAGGTTTGGAACTTCTGCATTAATTAATGTAAAAAGCTGAGGGTATCTATATGTGACTGCTGCTTAGGCATTGGGGGTGAGGTAGCTGAGACAGGAGGATCACTGAGGCTTACTGACCACCACCCTACCTGAAATAGGACTTTCAAGTGCACACAATAAAGGATTACACACACACACACGTGCACGTGCACGTGTGTGCATGCACACACGCACGCGCGCGCGCACACACACTTAAATATCAAAATATGCTTGTTTTCCAATCCAGTACGCAGTCTATCCAGGATGGTATTAAGCTAGAGAAAAGTGCTTTTTAGTACAATATGATTGTAAACAGTAAAATCATTTAACTAATAAAAAAGTGAGAGACCATCAAGATTTATCAGAAAAAGTGATAAACAGTGATAAAAAGTGACCATAAACATACACACATTCTAAAGTGCTGAATAGATTTCTTCTGAAATTCAATAAGAAATTAAATACAGAAAATTACTCATTTCAAGGAGAAAGATGAAACATAATATCATTTTTTGGTAAAGCTTTAATTGGTATAAAAAATCTCCTTAAGAATTATACTCCTAACAATTTGTAAAAACTACTCCAAAGAAAGTCTGAAACCTCCTCAGTGGTGAGTTGCTCTCAAATGTTGAAAGCAAGTAAAAGGAAACACCGTATCTTGATTTATGTGTGCTGATCTGCAGGGCAGGAGTTCTGCCAATGTCAGTTTCAGCTAGCATCAGGAAGTCTCTAGAGTTCAGTTTTGGAGGAAATGTGTTCTTTGGGTGTCCTGTGTAAATGGTGGCTGCTCTTTTATTCCTGGCTTCCCAGACATGAATAATCACACAGAAACTATATAAATTACAACACTGCTTGGCCAATGGGTTAGACATATTCTTGCCTAGTTCTTATATTTTAAATTAACCCATTTCTATTAATCTGTGTATTGTCACGAGGTTGTGGCTTACTAAAATTTTCCAGTGGGGTCTTTCTCCTTTGGGAGGTACGTGGCATCTCTTTAACTCTGCCTATTCTCTATTGTATATCTCTGTTTGGATTTCCTGCCTGTCTTTTCTCTGCTAAGCCATTGGCCAAACCAGCTTCTTTATTAACCAACAGTAATAAAACATATTCACAGCATACAAGGGGGAATTCCATATCAGTCCTGGTAGGCAGTATGAGCCAGCCCTCGTAGAGCAGTGCCTGGGTTCCTGTTCTTATTTTCATCTGTAATGTTCATCAAAGGCACAAATGCTAAAGGTTTGGTCACCTGCCAGGGTATTACTGGGATATGTTGGATCCTTTAAAAAGTGGAGCCCACAGGAAGGAAGTAAAGTTACTGGAAGCACACTTTAGAAGGATACTTGGGGTTCTTCCAATCTCTGCTTCCTGACTATGGTGAGGGGAATATGTTCTCACAACACATAGGCCCTGCTGTTATAGCAGCACAGGACAAAAGCAACACAGCCCAGCAATTATAGACTAGAATATTGAAATGATGGGCCTAAACACCTTTCTTCCTGTTAAGCTGATTTTCTCAGGTATTACTGTCACAGCAGTAGGACGGTGACAAACACCTTTGAGGATAGAAGGGTAGACTTGAGACTGAGAGATGAGTGATTTCTTTAGATTTGCTGAATTTCTAATTCTGTGCCTACAACTTTTCACTAGTTTATGGAGTAAATACTACAGATTAGCATGCATTCTTAATTCAAATACTTGACCTTTTTTTAATACTAGTAAAGTATAAGGAATAATTGCATAGTGATTTCAAGACTGCATTGTCAGTAGCAAAGAGGACAATTAATTTCCTCAGAGAGAGCAATCACATATGAACAGAAAACCCTAGTTCAATAATCGGCCAAGGGCAGCATTGATAAGAACCACCTACAGAGGAACAACTATAAAGCCACGATCAACCTTGTTTGGTATTCTTTTATCTTTAACAACACCAATTGAAGCCTTATCCCCAAATTGATCTTCCCTGTGATTTACAGTTCACCCTGGAGATTGTTAGGCCAAAGTGCAAGCACAAGGAACAAAGATGGAACAGCGCACACTTGAGCTTTGATATGTGGCTGCTTCCCCTGCAGATTCAAGCAGCAAGCGCAGTGACACCAGGCTGACAAACCATGTGTCAGAGTGAGGAAGAAAAGCTGGGGGAAGCTATGCCACAGCCAGGGCTGCAGAGAATATTCTGGAGGCATGTAAGCAGCATTTCAGCCTAAGGATGCTTTCCTCACATCTTGTAGAGGTTAATATTTCAGGATTGAATCTATATTATCTCCAAATTAACTATTTTAATCCTTTATACATAAATTCCTTGGTAAGTAAGAAGGTATACCTCCCACATATCTGGTTTACCTTTTACTGAAGACTTAGGGTGGAATATATTTCCTCATTTTACTCTGCATACTTGATTAAGCCATGTACTTAGGAAAGAGTTATTCCAGACGCTGAAGTGGATTTGTTTTTTTTTTACTTAATCCAAAGCTTTTAGTAGCTTAATAGGCACTCCATAGTCTATAGCTAAGAAAAAAAGTCTTTAATATAAGGAGACTTGAGATAAACCAAAGCCATCCTTGGGTACTTATTTTAATTTTAGGTATTGACTCTGTCTTTCACCTTGGCTGAGAAGGAGATAGCAATATGGAAGCTTGTTTACAAGGGTGCTTTCCACTCTGGACTGGGCTCCAAGCTGTAAGTGTGAGTTCATAGAACACCATTGTGTTTAGACACTGGAGGCTGTTTAGAAAGGATTAAACATTTCACTTAAGTGGTGAAGAGTTCACAGTTTGAAAATGAACTGGAACAAAAAATCAAATCAGATGTGTTCCAAAGATTAGAGTATGACAAGTTGTCATATACTGACCTGTCATTTTATTTATTTTCATTAATTTTCCAAAGCAGAGTTGAGACATAAAACACATTTTGGTTAAACCTTTGGAAGTAAACCATCAGATGGAAAGATGACTATGAAAATTTTGAGAAAAATAAACTCAGAATAAATAAAATGTTGGTTTACATTGTGTAGAGAAAGTAAAAACACTATAAAATGTTAAAGATGGGTTGTAGAGTCCTCCCCCTCTCCTCCTCCTTTTCTTCATTTTCTTTCTCTTCAGTTTTTTTGAGTGAGAGTCATCCTGTGTTGTCCAGGGTGACCTCTGACTCACTGTCTGCTTCTGTCTCTAAGTGCTGAGATTATAAGCATATGCCACAATTGGCCTGTGTACTTGGAAAGTAATGATTTTAATACTTTGTAGTGTTGGGAAATTTGAATTTCACAGTACGTGTATTTCCTGGTGAGATAAGACAAGGCAACATTATGTTTGCTTGTTTCAGGGTTTTTAAGCAAGTGACTTTGTGAATTGCATTTAGTGACATGTTGGTTGTTTTTTTTTTTATTTTTAATTTCTGTCCTCTTTGCTCACATCTTCCTCACCAGAAGAAATTGCACATTAGATACATTTCCTTACAGTCTGATTGGTTATATATTCAATGCTAATCAGTCAATATTTCAGTACTTCACACTTTTCTCTCCCCATCTTCCCTTGGCCCAGTCTTGCCCAACCCTCAAGTTCCCAGTTTTGCCTGGCGATCGTGTCTACTTCCAATATCCAGGAGGATTACTATATCTTTTTTTGGGAGTTCACCTTCTTATTATCTTCTCAAGGATCCCAAATTTATAGGCTCGATGTCCTCCACCTGACGATAGATGAAGAAAATGACAGAGCCCCACATTGGAGCACCGGACTGAGCTCCCAAGGTCCTGATGAGGAGCAGAAGGAGAGAGAACTTGAGAAAGAAAGTCAGGACCGTGAGGGAACCTCCAGCTGGCGACAGATGGGGAAGGTGACTGAGCCCCACATTGGAGCACTGGACTGAGCTCCCAAGGTCCTGATGAGGAGCAGAAGGAGCGAGAACATGAGGGAGAAAGTCAGGAACGAGAGGGGTACGTTCACTCATGGAGACGGTGGGACAGAACTAATGGAAGATCACCAACTCCAGTTGGAATGGGACTGATGGATCATGCGACCAAACCCGTCTCTCTGAATGTGGCCAACAGCGGGGGCTGACTGAGAAGCAAAGGACAATGGCTCTGGGCTCTGATTCTTCTGCATGGACGGGCTCTGTGGGAGCCTTCTCAGCTTGGTCGATCACCTTCCTGGACCTGGGGGGAGTTGGGAGGACCTTGGTCTTAGCATAGAGTGGGGAACCCTGATGGCTCCTTGGCCTTGAGAGGGAGGGAGGGGAGGTATGGGTGGAGGGGAGGGGAGGGAAGGGGGAGAAGGAGGGGAGGGAACGGGGAGAAGGAGGGGAGGGAAGGGGGAGGAGGAGGGGAGGGAGGGGGGAGGAGGAGGGAAGGAGATGGAAATTTTTAAATATAAAAAAAATAAACCATGAGAAAAAAAATGAGAAAAAAAAGAGAAAAAAAAATAAAAAAAATAAAAAAAATAAATTATATTTTTATTATTTAAGACAATTTTAAATGTAATATATTTTGATCATATTCTCCCCTACTCCTAAGTCCTCCCAAATCTTCTCCCTTTCTCTACCTACCCAACATTACATTCTTTCTCAGCAACCAACACCTCAATATTAACAACAATCCCCAACCAAGAAAAACAAAATAAAACACCTCTTCCCCACAAAAAAACCAAAAAAAACCCCACCAAACTGTATCCCAATAAGAGCACATACCTCCCTCGCCCCTTCAAAAAAACAAAAACAGCACTAACAACAACAAAAACTGTGGAGTCCATTGTATGTTGGCCAACTACTTCTGTACATGAGTCCTGCCCTGGAATGGTTGATAGTCAACTACTCCAAAAGGTATGTACTTGAGACAGGGTCTCTTGTAACCCAGCTTAAATGAGAATTATTGTTCAACAAGGCATACACCAGGAATTTTCTCCCTTGACAGTCTGCCCATGGCTCAATAGAGGCTCACTAAATAGAACATGCCAAAGAGTTGCTCAAATATATTTTTGCTACTTAAATTTTTGCTCAAGACTGAAAGTACTTAAATGGATTATTTTGATAACAAATATACAGTAGCTGCATTTTTCCACCATGCTTATAAACTTTATTTCCCATTTTAAGGAAAATATTATATTCTTTGTGCTAAAATAACTTGATTGACTTAGAAATAAAATGTGGGAAAACTCAAATGATTATCTCCATATTATACACTTGTTACAACAGGAAGGTCAAGATGTAATTGGTCTGTTTCTATGACGCTCAACGTAAAAAGCTAAAGTTTATAGACTATAAAAGATTTTATGCATGTCTCTGCCAAATCAGTTCTGCCTTTTAAACTTTACTGTCTGTTAGGAGAATGTAATTTAGCATTGACTAATACTCCTTGTAGGGAATCTACTACCTAAATGACCTGCCAATCAAAGTACTGAATCAGTACACTTAGCTCTTATCTGATAAAGGCCACAGGGAGAACTGCGGCTTCAGGAAACATTTTGTAAATTTGACCTTCATTATGATAAAACAGATTTTGTGTTTTTGATTTTGAAATTCTCCTTGTTATGACAAGGAAGGCTCTCTAGTATTGTACCAGAAAGGACTACCTGTACTATATTACATTTCAGCCCAAAATTTATTTTAAAAAATATATCTTTGTAATAAATTTAGAAAAATTTTTCGAGGAGCCAAGGACAATGGCGATGGGCTTGGTCTCTACGACATGGACGGGCTCTGTGTGAGCCTTGTCAGTTGTTGACCTTGGTGTCAACATAGTGTAGAGAACCCTGATGGCTCTTTGGCCTCAAGAGGGAGGGAGTGGGGGTGTGGGTGGAGGGGAGGGGAGGGAAGGGGGAGGAGGAGGGGAGGAGATGGCAATTTTTAATAAAAAATAAATAAACTGGAAAAAAATTTTAATATTAAAAGTTAATAAAATGTTATGTATTCTAAAAAAAAAGAAGAAAAATTAAAAAGATTAAAAACACATCTGGAAAGAATGTGGGCAAGTTCAGGGATGGGTTTGCTGAGTGTCAGGGGTCAAATCATTAAAAAGTAAGTCTTTCATATAATCCACTGGGTAATCATCAACTTTTACAATGTTGCTTTTGAAGGCCTGAGATACAAAAGTGAACATCAGTTAGATTACACCAGCCATGTTTTACAATGGCCTTGAAAACAATCTATTAATTTAGGAAACATAATATTTGAAGTGTAGTGAAAATTGTGAATCATGGTGGTTATAATTTTTTATAAACAATAATCCATATTTAAATCATTTTAAGCCAATGTACTAAAATAGATCATATCTACAAACATAGATTCATAGAAAAAGTAAATTGAGAAATAGCATAGAAAATGGGCTAAGTTAATTATATTATTTGCATGTGTGTGTGTGTGTATGTGTGTGTTTGTATGTATGCATGCATGCCATGGAGCACATGGTGAGCTCAGAACACAACTGTAGAAGGAGTGGCGGGCTGTGTCCCGCCACCCGGCTAGCTTTACCCAAAATAATTACATGGAAACTGTATTTTTTTAAACACTGTCTGGCCCCTGGCCCGTTATCTGTAGCTTTTTATTGGTTGATTTTCATATCTTGTTTTAACCCATATTTAGTAATTTGTGTAGCACCACGAGGTGGATCGCTTACCAGGAGAGATCTTAACCTGCGTCCATCTCAGAGAGGAGAAGTGTGGCGACTCACTATATATGGCGACTGCCTAAAGTGTCTCCCCACTGCCTTCTACCCAACATTCTGTTCTGTTTACTAGGCCTACCTAATTTTCTGTCTCTTAAAGGGCCAAGACAGTTTCTTTATTAATAATAAAAGTAACACAGAGACACTCCTCCATCACACAACTTTCTTGGAGTTGGTTCTCTCCTTCTCTCTAGTGGGTCCTGGGTGTCAAATTCAGGTTATCAGGCTTGGTGTCAGGCACCTTCACCTACTGACAATAATAATTATTACTGACAATAATAATTCCATATACATATGTATGTGTTTGTGTGTACATGCTTATGTGGGTGGATGGTTGTGCACTTGTGTGAAGACCAAAGGTTAAGTTTGAGTGTTGTTCTTATTAAGTGGGTTTTTTTTTTTCCCTTTGAGACAGGGTCTTTCCTATAACCTTGTTGAGGATCTGGTCTGCTCCACTGACCTAGCATTCCCCATTCTGTATGCCTACAATGAGAATACTGTTCTTTTCATAGTGTCCCACACTCATTTCTTGTTCCCTTCAGTGCATTTATTTTACTTTTTTAAAAAAATATTTTTTGCTTGCGTGGCTTAAATCCTCTGCTTTATCAGCCCCTGATATTCCATCTTCTGCTTGATCAGGTCTATCTGTAAGGCTTTTCCCTGAGTTTTCTTAGTAGGTTACTGAGGTTTTCAACTCCATCTTCATTTCAGTTTGAATTCTTTTCAATGTTTCTATCTCTTTCTTGAATTTGGTTTTCAAATGTGGATGCCTTCGCCGTGTCATTAGCCTGTGTCTGGTTATTTAGGCATCACTTACATCACTTAGGCCTTTTTTTCTCTAAGTTTTTTGGGCTGCTGGTATCTTCTTTATATTCTTTTTTTCAAATTATGCTTATTTAGTATAAGCAGAAGGAGAATTCATACCAACCATAGGTTTTAAAATGCACTTTTGAAAACAAGATTTAAATAATCTATGCAAATAACATTACATATTTCTCTTTCTCAATTGAAAATTTCAAAATTTAAAATTTCTTACAACAAATCCTGGTATAAATGTAGAGTGATATCTTAGATGTAGATTTTTTATAGATAGGGTTAATTAATTTTTATCCATTATGTTGATTTTATTGCGAAATCAGTAAATGCTATACTTTCCTGTTTTCTTATATTGACTTTCACCTGATTGCCACAGTACTGGGATTACTTAACCGTTTATGTATGTACGTAGCAACAATACATGTTTTCTTTTTTTTCTGGTTTGGAATTTTTTCCTATTCATTCTTTTATAGAAAGTGGATTATTTTTTCAAACAATATATTCTGATTTAAGTTTTCCCACCAGTTCTTCCCCACCTCCCTCCAATCCAGAGCCACATCCTTTTCATCACCAGTTAGAAAACAAACAGGTTCCTAAGGAATCATAATAAAGTAAAAAGGATAAAGCAAATAGGAATCGGGAAAAAAAAAAAAAACAGAGGAAAAAGAGCCAAGGGCAAAAACACAAGAAACACATACAAATGCCGAGACCCACATATTCATAGCCCATAAAAACACAGTTAAGTGTATGGATATTCTTTCAAGATCTGTGCTCTGAGGTTTGTTGAGGTTATTCTCATTTAATAACATTTTCTTGGCCTGGAGTTGCCCTGGATAGTTTGGGGGGGGGGGGTTCAATGAGTCTTGAGGATTCCCTCTACACATCCAGTAATAGGATTTTAAATGTGTAGTGCCATGCCTGACTTTATTGTCATTGTTATCATAACCATTATTATTTATGGTGCTGGAGATTAAGCACAAGACCATGCTTAGATATGGCAAGAAGTGTTCTTGTATGCAGTTACATTTGCTAGGTTCTCAATTTAGAAACAGAGAATTAAGCTCACTTGAAATAAAATATTAGGTCTGGAAAGGTGAAGAGCAATTCCTGAAGATATTCAACATCAATCTCTAGTCTATACACATATCCCCACATATTCATACACTCACAAAAACACAACCACATGTGTGTATGGATGTACAAAAGAGGTCTGAGGATGAAACAGTGACAGATCAGAATCCAGTCCCTGGATTCCACCACAGAAACTACTGCAGGGAGACTAGCTAGGAAGAGAAATGTTGATAAACTTAAATTCTTACAAAGAAATCATCTGAAGAATTTAACTTATTTACTTTTTAAAATTAAAATGCAATGACTGGAATTGAGGGGATTTCAGAGGCAAGGTAGAAACCTAGTGCAATGGAAAACCCCGGGAATCCACAAGGGTGACCCTAGAAAGACTCCTAGTTAGGAGGGCTATAGAGCCCCAATTGGCCATCTTCCAGTGGAGCGATTGGGACATCAACCCAACCACAAACCTTTGACCTACAATTTATTCTGTCTGCAGGATGTTCTGGGGTAAAGGTGGTGCAGAACTAGTGGGAGTGACCAATCAAGGGCTAGACCAAATTGGGACCGATGCCATGAAAGGCAGTCTACCCCTGATACTGCCTGAAGGGCCAGGAACCATTGACCTGAAATAAGGTAACATCCTAACGTAACCCCAGTGTTTGCTGCTTCAGTGTAAACTCCCGAGAGGAAAACTAAAGTGCGAACAGAATCAGCCCTCCCTATGGAAGGCAACCTAAGTTTGCACTCAATACCTCCATCTGAATTTCTAACTGCTCTCCTTATAGATTTTAGACTTGAAGACTTAGATGTAAGTCAATATCCATTTTAGTTTTGAGATATGAATTAACCCCCAACCCCCAACACATATGTGACCCGAATGGCTTTGGGTTGGCCTGACTGAGGTCATTGGGAATAAAGAAACAACATATGCAGACAGAAAAAGCTGCTATCGGGTGATACACTCTAATGGAGACACACCAGCAGCAGGGAAACTAAGTGTATTTGTTAGACACAGCTGAACAAGACCGTGGCCTCATTATATGCACTCCAACAAAGAGGAAGGTTAGCTAATCAAGGCAGGGAGTCTCATCCAGGAGAAAGCCGGACTGACACTTTCTGTGCACACTGTCAACATCTACACTCTAACCAAGGGAAGGAAGGCCTTGCTCTTGCAATGGGTCTGAGGCCATGTTCACGTCAACAGTATACACTCACTGAGAACTTTATCTGTGCCCTAAACCTCTCATTATTGTCTTTGGGGCTTCGTTTTTTTTTTCCTGAATTTTGAGAGTCTCATGTTCATCATCTTTACAGAGTAACCTCTCTCCTCCCTTCAGGACCAGAGGTGTGAGTAAACATGTGGGCCCTGTCTTTGGCACATCAGACGTAAATTCTTCCCGCACGTCAGCACTCAGTCATACGCAAGTCAGATGTAAAATCCTCCCGCACGTCAACACTCAATCATATGCAACTGGACCTCTTCTAGCATCTACTGCTCTGCTTTCCGATGGAAATTGGTGTTCTTACTATTGAACTTTTTTGTAGGAGATTGTTTTACCTCCTGCTCTGTCAGTCACTGCTTTTCTGCTATCCATTTCCGATTTTATATGGACCTGTCTCATGCACGATAATTCCTGTTTCTCCTCTTTTAAATTTCTATTTTATTTTATTTTTTCCCTTTTATGGAAAATAGATTCTTTTCTTACATAATATATTCTGATCTGGTTTTCCCTCCCAGTTACTCCCCTCAGTTCCTCCTCTTCTCTCCTTTGATCTAGATCATTAGAAAAGGACAGTCTTCTAAGGAATATAATAACATGTAACCAAAGAAAATATAATAAGGAAAAACAAAAACCTTCACATTGGATTTGGACAAGACAAACAAACAGAAGAAAAAGCCCAGGAGAAGACACAAGGAGGCACAAGGGTCCTGCTTGTCTGCATGCTCAGGAATCTCAAAAACACTAAACCGGAAGCCATAATACATACGCAGAGAATCTGGTATAGACTTGTGCAGGCCCTGGGCATACTGTTGTAGTCTCTGAGTTCAAGTGAGCTTTGCTCAGTTGACTTAGAGGGACTTGTTTGCCATCTCTGCTGGCTTTTACTCTTTCTGACTCTTCTTCCACAGGGTTTCTTCAGCCCTGAGGAAAAGGATTAGATGAAGACATCCTGTTTTAGGCTGAGTCTTCATTCTCTGCATAATGTCTGACAGCGAGTCTCCGTATTTGTTCCCATCTGCTGCAGGAGGAAGCATCTCTGATGATGTTTGAGCAAGGCACTGATCTATGTGAGTATAGCAGATGTCACTAGTAGTCATTTTTTTTTTTTACTACAGGGTATTTTTTTTAAGACCAAAAGTAGTATTTGGTTTTATCCTAGGTCCCTGGGCTATCTTGTCTCTGATTCTTTGTCACCCAAGCAATGCTGGGAATAGGTTCCATCTCGCAGAGGAGGCCTAAAGTCAAACTCCCACAAGTTTTGTACGGCCATTGCCCTTCCATAACTTGCAGGAAAGACACCACTGTAAATCAAAGAAGCTGTGTCTGGGTTAGTGTTTATGTTTCTCTTTTGGTAATGTGTTGAGCACCATTCTATACCAAAGATGCTAGAATATAGGGGTAAAGACTCTATGTAGGAACCAGCTGGACTTCTCCATGTTCAGTATGTTGTACTACCTGAAGCAGAGCTTCAAATTCTAAACCTAAAGTGTTCTCAGGATCAATTTCTGCCTCTCAGATCCTTTGCCAAATGCTTTCAGACCAAGTTCATAATTCTTAGACTTATAATAAGCTAGCCCAGGGAATAGTAAGAGAGCATTTTCTTTATGTATATCCACAGTGCTGTTGATCCCATTTTTCATTTTTATACTAAAATGATGCATAGTTCTTGAAGGCTTTTAGTTCAAGGTGAGGAAGGAATCCAGAAAGCAATAGCATCATTTTCTTTGTCTATCTGGGCAAAAGGCTTAAAAAGAAGAGGTTTCAACAAATGAGCCTCAAATAAAAATTACGTTATTTAGAATTTATAATTATGCATTACTGTGGATTTCACATTTAAAATGAAAACATTTTATAAATTATTTCTGATTTAAGCATCTTTCTACTTCATAAACTATGTTTTCTTTGAACAAATGTTATAATTTGATTCAAAAAGTGCTTTGACCTTAACTATATCTTTGCTTTTCCTCTTCAAATGGAAAATAAATGTACATTCTCTTAGCTCCCACATGAAATAAAGGATATTTTAGTGCTAATCCCCGCATATATTTTATGCTAAGGAATTGAAGACACCAACAGGGAATAGAATTTTAAGTTACATTTATGTTGGAAAATGAACTATTTTCACATTTCTCATTCTTTCCTACATATTGCAGTTTTCCTACTAAAATTTTCCAGAAAAACAATTCCCCCATCCATAATCCACAGTAGATACGAATTTCCTTCATTGGCATTCTGGCCAGGTTAACACAGTAAACTCCGTTGGCAAACTTATTTCAGAAAGCAAGAAAACTTGCTCTTGCTGAAATGATAGTTATTTGTTAGGGCAAACACAGTACCCTTATTTGCATTTAGAACTTGATAGCTATCTTTTGCTAAGTTTTGATTGCTTCAGAAGTGAACTTTCTACACCTTGGTTGAATGACTTAAAAATGCAGAACGTTTGGAATGAGTCAGTTATCCAGGCAGAGGGAAAAATATTAAGTTTTCAATAAAGAATTCAGATTTGATTTTAGTTTGAAAGGATTGGGAATTCACATGTGAGCAATAATATCTATAGTGCTATTATGAAATCAAACTCTAAAATTCATGGGCAGCACAGAAAAACCAATTTACTCCTGGGTGTTCTACTTTTATTGCTATGTAACAGCCCTCCTCATATCGAGGGACTTAAAACATTAAGCATTTTATCCTATCTTATTCTATAGTTGGGGCCATCACGCAGAGTTCAATTATGTAATTCCTGTACTGTATGCTGGCAGCTGACCCTCTGATATTGAACTAACTGATTGACCCATTGGTCTAAAGTCTCTAAGTTGGCTTTGTTTTTACTCCTGGCTCTTGACTGGGGATGTCAGGATGCTGCCATAACCTCTCCAGTCATGTTTCAGAGTTTTCCAAGTTCTTAAACCATAGCAAAATTCTCTTAATAAAGTTTTTGAGAAAATCAGCAGTTATGTTGCCTGGTAAACTTTATCTCAGAAGCCATAGGAATCCATATCATTACATTCTCTGGGTTTTAGTTTACCTACATGTCAAACCCAAGTTCATGTATAAATGAGAAACATCAAATCATGTTGTTGATGATGTGTCATGGGATATGTTTGTATGGTCAGATTTGGAAAACTTAAGCTGCTACTATATGCTATGGGATTATTAGTTTTATTTAGCTTGGTAGCTTTATGACTTTGGCCGACTTAATCTTTAATCTTTCATTTTATTACTTTCAAAGTAACAAGCATCTTTAGAGTTGCAATGGGAAATAAAAGTGTGCACAGGAGAACTCTTACGTTCCAAATGCTCAAAGAATGACTAATGTTATTTATTAGTATAAGCCTAAAAATGTTTACTAAAAGGAAAAAAAAATGAAGGGCAATTATCAAAAGAGAGTACTCTCTTATTATTAGGAAAGTTAGAAAATAGCATTGCTTTAGATACATCTTTATTTAATGCCACCACTCTAATGAACGCTAGTTTTATTGATGCTGATTGCCTCACACTTTTACAAATGTTATGCATGTTTTAAATTTATTCTTACCATATACTAATAGTACAGGTACTGTTATTATTATTATTTTACATTGAAGAAACAGAGGCAAAGGAGTTGAAGTCACTAGCCTAAAATATTCTAAGAACAAGCAGAGGAATGGCTTGAGTTTGATTTCAGAACCCTTGTTCTATGGCTCCATATTTAATCTTTTATTATGAATATACATGATGGTATTCTAATTTTCTAGAGGCTAGAGAAAATATTGTTCATATAAATTATTTAACTTGTACATAAAAATTTAGAGAATTTGTGACTTTTCCCAATTATTGACTTAATCTTGTTTCTTACACAGTTTATAATCACCATTAATCCCAGCACTCGGGAGACAGAGGTATGAGGATTTCAGTAAGTTTGAGGCCAGCCTGGTCTATAAGAGCTAGTTCCAAGACATGCTCCAAAGCTATACTGAGAAACCCTATCTTTCAGAACCAAAATCAAAACCAAAAAACCAACCAACCAAACAAAAAACCCTCCATTTTCTTCTTGGTTTCATTATTTGTTATTTTTAAGATGCTTTATTTTGATGTGTCTTTTGTTGGACAGTAACAACATTTGGTAGGGCATATAACACCATCTAACTTTGTTTTCAATTATTTATATGTCTTCCCTTGGCTATTCATGTCACATTGGACTTGCTTACATGGCTTGTTCTGGCTAGTGAAATTTCATGGGAATTTCTCCATGAAACTTACATATACAACTTTAGGATTAGTTGTGTGACTTGCTTACTTTTGCTTTAATAATGCTCACAGGATGAGATAAACAGAGATGACCCATAATGGGTGTGCAATATAAATGAGATATTATCTTGTGTTGTCACAAGCCAGGAGACCTGGGATATACATATTTTGTTTCCATTGTGAACTTGACCAAAGATGAGTAATGCCAGGTTGCTCTTCTTTTACTGAGTGGATATGGTATAGTTCTATAAATTTTTATTTTTTATAAATTTTAGTTGCTTTTGCAAAAGTAGACACTAAATATTTTGGGTTAAAATAAGACTGTCATTTCAAATGGATTTGGTTCTATGTGAAAACTGCCATTTGTAACTGGCAGCAGGAAGTGAAAAGGTGAAGTTTCTTTGGTCCTGGTCTGTCAGAGACCCTAATTCAGTTCTTCAAAGACAGCTGTGTCTTCCCAACCTGTCTTTGATAATGAAACTTTACTCCTATTTCTCCAGGCTCAACTAATGCTGCGGCCAGGTATTCACAGGGCTCCTTGTTCTCTTGTCAACGCCACGAAGGTTAAAAATATTTCTATAAAAGTTTCAGAAGAGGGGCAACACTTCTTTCTTATGTTTTTCCAATAAGCTTTTTCTTGTATTGCAATGGCAGAAGTAGAGTTAATCACTGATTCATGTTCTTGTAGCTCTAACCAAGCAGTCTGGAATACAGACATATAACGAACCACCATATTGGGTGGTTAAGCCACTCCCAAGGAACATGGGGAAGTTAATTTCTATCAGGAAACAGTTATTAGTATGTACATGTATTGGGAAAAATTATAGTGCTCATCATATATGAACATGACTTTCATCATCCCTAGTATGAGTATGTGACACATTTATATGCATCAGTTAACTTATCATATTTTTAAACAAACCTCTCATTTCATAACATGGGAGGGATTATAATCAAAGGAGTATGTTCTGGGTAGCACATAACCCATTCCACACCACTGGATCCAATCAACAAGATTATGACATATCACCTAGTAATTCACATATGGCAGATCTACAATATTTCTAGACTTTATGGTCTCCATCCATCCATCCATCCATCCATCCAAAATGTTTCTGTCTATAACTCTATCATGCCTCTCTATGTGTCTGTGAATATTTTTTCTGTCATCTGTCTGTGGGTGTCTGTGGGTCTGTCTGTCTGTCTGTCTATCATCTATTTATCAATCATTACTCATCTATATATTAAGGTTGAGAAGACAATGGGGGTAGAGTAAGGGTGGTAAAGGAGAAGGGAGAGAGAAAATGTTAAAGAGTTAATTGCTTGAAATATGTTGGAATTTTTCTTTCCTTTCTTCATAAACACTCTTGTTATTTTTTAAAAAATCTATCTTTAGGTGTATCAAGGTTCATCCAAACACACCATACATTAGCTTCCTGATAAGGTGATTTATTTTAACATAAAACCTCAGAATAAATCACTTTTTAGGCTTTTTCTAGATGACCTCAGAATTGTTCTTCTTCAATCAAATACATGAAAAATAATATAAGCACCAAGACTTGTTTCAATATTGTTTCTATTGAGCACTAATCCTAACCAGGTGTTCAAAACATTGCACCAGTTCAACCATGGCAAACTTGAAACCTTAATTTTTCTTCTTTCATATTTACTTAATTTTTAGAGATGATCTAAAGATATTTTTGCTGAGACACTATTTCATTTGAATAATTTATAATTAATGTGATTTTCTGGTTATGCTAGGTGGATGATCATTTATTTATTACTTGTTGGAGTGTTTTATATTTCAAAATAGAATTTTAATGGGCATCAAATCAATTAGGGCACAGCTGACAATCATTGCAGATTAACTATATGTGGACATCTATACTTTTTTATTTTGAATGAATGTGCATTGATAAAGACCACACTGAGAACTGTAGGGAATCTTATTAAGATGAAAGAAATGTAACAAAGATTTCCCATTTTGATATATGAAGTAGGCTCTTTAATACATCTTAGAATTTCAGAAGTTTGTAAGAGAAAGGATGGTGTGCAATTTAGCAGTTTCTTCATAAAAACACACATGTAATATTTAAAGTTGGTCAATCTATAACTAATATTTTTATTTAAGATATATATGCAGTAAAGGAGTCACAGTTAACTTCTCAGACATAATAATGCAGACATTTTCCTTGGTGGATTGTTTCCTTCTCTAACTTTAGTTATTCACTGTGCATCCAACAGGAATTGCTCAGGGGAAATTAACACTGGTAAAACTCAACCACAGAGTTCTGTAGCAGAGAGATAGGGGAGGCATAGGAGTTAGAAGTACTTAGCTGAAAATGGAGTCTTCAAGTGATATAGTATATATTTTTCATTATAAATAGGAACCAAAGGAAGCATTTGTCTACAACATGGGGATTGGGAGGTTCCCTGTTGCCTGAGATTCTATCTAAGGACTTCCCCCCAAAGAATATGGAGGGGTCAGTAAATATATCCTGAATATATGGCAGGAAAAGCAATTGTTTTGGGTCAAGCAAAATGAATTTTAATTTCAATTACACCTAAATAGTTCTGTAATCAATAGGTCAATTACCACACCAGCCTGACTCAGAGTCATCCTTGCGACAAATATCTGCTTCTCCTTGGTGTTAGGAGAATGACAGGGATTGGGTTAATGTGCAAGAGTGTCTTGGTACCCTTTATCTTGTGTGTAAAAGACTGACTGAATCTTTGTCTTCCTTTAGTTCCCTCTCCCCATAAAAGGAAGTGAAAGGGTTCAGGAGGTTAATGCAACCATTTGTGCTTTGGTTGAACTGGCCAACAATTAGAATCCACCTTCTAAAACTTACGTTGTGTAGAACGAGCAGCAGGCTGTGTCCCACTACCCGACTAGCTGTACTCGAAATAATTACACGGAAACTGAATTCTTTTAAACTCTGCCAGGCCCATTAGTTCTAGCCTCTTATTGGCTAATCATCTCATCTTGATTAACCCTTTTCAAATAATCTGTGTACCACCATAAAGTGGTGGCTTACTGGGAAGATTCCAGCCTGCGTATGTCTCGGAGAGGAGAGTCATGGCGACTGCCTGAAGCATCTGCCTGACTCTGCTTTCTTTCTTCCACAATTCTGTTCTGTCTACTCTGCCTACCTAATTTTCTGTCCTATTAAAGGGCCAGGCAGTTTCTTTATTAACCAATGAAAGTAACACATAGACAGATGACCCTCTTCCATCAACGGTGGAATGAGGCAGATGTATTTGTTCCTTCTTACACATTGGGATGTAGGCTGATATCATCCATCTTTTTCAAGAAGTAGATAAATCATTTATATGTAACCATAAATATGCTCTGTCAGAAAGAAACCTTGACGTCAGAGAGTTGGATATACTTCATGTAGAACCGTGAGAAAATGCTTTGTCCTCCCTGAGTTTCAGTTGCCTGTTTTCAAAGTTGAAAGAGATAAAGGATGTAAATTGATGGAGTTCAGCATACGGTTCTGGGTGGGTTCTCAGTGGATTTTACACCCTGGGGCTCCACTATGGATGTAAAAGAGAGCTGCCTTAACTATGTCCAATTTTATTCCCGTACCTGTCAGCCCAGAGTTGGCGGTGTGCAGGTCTTGCTTGGTGTATCCCTGAGCTCCAGCTGTCACAGATAATTGTATAATCTCTCAGTCTGCACAATGGTAAATTATGCTTCCAGACAACTTGTATATTTGGGGAAAGACTTCAAATCATTTTAGAGAAGGAGCCTGCATTTCAATTAATTCTGAAAGATTCCTGAAGCACTCTGATGACCTTGGCTTTGAATTTTCATTTAAAATATCTGACAGAAGCTGCTCCCTTTTCAAAAGAAGATTTTATATATATATATATATGTATATATATATATATACATTAGAATATACAGGGGTAATTGTATTGCATGTTCCATCAGTCAGGAAAGCAATAAGAGTTTATTGCTGCATTTAAAAATCAAATGCTAGACATAACCATTTAACTAGTTTCAAATGTTTTAAATTCAGAGAATTATGAAATGTGATTGACCATGCTTAACAACCCTAACTGCTGCCAGCACCTGATATATAAATTTAGCAGTAAGGAACCAGTTTGGGGATTACAGGTAAAGTAGTTACAATATGAGTATAGAAATGGCATTAGCAGTTGCTGTGAAATTAGTTTTGACTGTGATGTAGGATGTTGAGGGAATGGGTTGTTCTCTAGCCTGTAGCCAGGCAACAAACCTCTCTATGTTCTCAATAGCTAAGTTTTATATTATTCATGAATAACTAGTCTTAGGATAATGAAAGAGTGGCATAGGCCACATAGATGCTTCAAGCTCTTTATGATCATGTCCACAGGTTTCCGGTTTAAATTTCTGGGATGTTAGCATAGGTCTTTTATTTTTTATTTTTTACTATTTTATTAATACTAGGAATCAAAATTTCCACCTCTTTCCCTCTTCCCACTTTCCTTCTGCTCCCCCACTCTCCCTCCCCCTCCCCCTCCAGTCATAAGAGAGGGCAGGGTACTCTGCCCTGTGGGAAGTCCAAAGCCCTCCCCACTCCATCCAGGCTTAGGAAGGTATATATCCAAATAGACTAGGATCCCAAAAAGCCAAGTACATGCAGTAGAGAAATCCCAGTGCCATTATCATTGGCTTCTCAGTCTGCCCCAATTGTCAGCCACATTCAGAGGGTCCAGTTTGATCCCATGCTCGTTCAATCCCTGTCCGGCTGGCTTTGGTGAGCTCCCATTAGTTCAGGCCCACTGTCTCAGTGGGTGGATCAACCCCTGGTGGTCCTGACTTCCTTCTGCTCTTCCCAAGGTCCAGTTGACTGAGCTCCCAAGGCGTAGGTCTTTTAAACTGAAGCTGTTTCTCACTGGTCTCAGAGCATCTGCTTTTGGTAGTCAGAGTTTAGGGGGATCAAGTAAAAAATTTTGAGTCATTTTTCTCCTATTCATTATGGTTCAAAAGCAGTCATTCTCAAACTGTATTATAAAATAATATATCATATAGCATATATGCTAATATTAAGAGCACACAGCTGTCACAAAGAGAGACTCATTGGTACATGGGAAATGATTCCAGTAGGATGTGTTATGTGTCAAGTAATAGAATAGCTGACTTGGGTGATTTAGCATAAAAACAATCTCTCACAGACTCTAGAACCAGTAAGAAAGGTCCCAGAGCATCCAGTGGCACAATGGGTCACTAAGTGTCTTCTTTCTTTTCATGTTTTTAAACCACCTTCCTTGTCAGTTATGACTGCATCACTCTTAGCCAAGAATGGTGAGGAGAAGTGAGTGGAATGATGCCTTTGGGAACCCAACACACATCAGACAAACTTGTGTATAATATTAGGAGAAGGTCCTTAGGTCTTTGTTTCACTCTAAGTGCTAGAAATAACATAAAACAGCCATTGTTTCGTTCATACTGATTCCTTCCCTTCCTCTTTCTCTTCTGTCCACCATTCCCCCTGCTCATTCTTTTGAATCATCTCCACATAGACTCTGGCTTCCATTACCTCTTTGTACTAATTGATTTCACCCAACTTCTTTCTCCTGATCTACACGGAATTTTGAGTTGCATTTAGGACACAGATAATTATAGTGCAGCCTCTGAGAGCCACCTGCCTCTTTCTTTTCTTCTGTGGGGCTAGAGGTACTATTTTTTTCCTCTTTGTTTCTTTCTAAATTTTCTATTACTTCCTTGGGAAACAAGTTTTTTTTTGGGTGAAGAAATAAAGCTTGGTGCATCTTGCAGAGATCCACTTGTAAGAAATGGAATTCTTCAGTGGCTCTCAGATGCCTGCCTGCCTAGTCTTCAGAGGATCAAGTGTTTAGAACTCGCAGGATTCCCCCTGCCCTGCTGGATTGTGCCTCAACAAGGCTCCCCTTCTTGTACTCTTCCCATGTCTGTAAAAGCAGTTCCATCTTTGACTCCTTTCTATTTCTCGCCTACTCTGATGTCCCTGAAATAATTTGCAACTCTGACTTCAGAACATGACGAAAATCTGATTATTTCTCACACTTCACAGCCATGCCAGTGGTCCAATCCAACATTCTCTTATCTGGTTTCTTTCTTATCTAAAGTGTTCTCCCTGCTCTCACCTTGGACTTCTTAAATTTATGCTGAACACAGGACCCTGAGCAATTCTATTAAAATGTAAATAAGACCAAGGCATGACTCTGTTTCAAATCCCTCCGTGGCTTCATATCTTATTACAATTAAGAGCCAAAGGTGTGACACTGGCCTCCAGGGTTCGTCGGTGATCTGTGCTCCTCCCCACCTCTCTGCTTCATCATGCCAGGAGTGCCAGCACCTTGGGGGCCTTGTTCCTGCTGCTGTGATCTATTCTGTACACTCTTCAGGCTTTTCCTCATGTACTGCCTTCTCAGGGAGTCTTTCCTCACTCTGTTTACAATTGCAGCCTTTAACCCCTCCCTCACCTGTTCTCACTACTGTCTCTTTCTGTTAAAGCTGTTATGAGCATCTGCCATGATTTATTTTTTTGCACATTAACACATATTTATCTACTATTTAATTCATCAATTCTTTTATTCTTCCACTAGAATGCAAGTTATGTGTATTGTATTATCTTTAGAAATAAGTGGAGTACCAAGTACAGAGAAATCATGAGGGAAATGTGCTGCCTGCATGAACAAACATTATACAGTAGCATAAAATTCATAACAAACACATGCAAAATAAAGATATGGATTCTACATCACTCAGTCATAATCATCTAATGTATCACCCTCCCTTCTTTACCAATTGTCCCTGGGCCCAAACTCAGATCACCAAACTTGACAGCAAGTGGCTTTGGTCACTGTGCCATATTGCTGGGCCTGGGTAATTTTATATATGTTGTGAAATAGCACCAAGTATGATTTATTAGTGTTTTGATACCATTATCAAATATCACTTATTGAATTATATTTTTCACATTTCATCCACCTAGACATTTCTCTCAGGTTTCGTCTAAGGCAGGCTTTCCTTTTTTAAAAATTTTTATTGCTTTATAAATAATACCATTCAAAATTTCCACTCCCTCCCCTCCTCCCATTTCCCTCTCGCTCCCCCACTCACCCTGCCCCCTCCTATTCCAGTCCTAAGAGGGGGCAGGGTACCCTGTAAGGCAGGTTTTTCTGCCACCCTCACCCCACCAGTTCAGGTAGTCATTACTTTGATGTCTTTCACCATAACTTAGGTTTACCTACTCGGAGCATCATGTATGGTGAATCCTACCATAGGTCTCTTCATTCCTTTCTGCCTCCATTTATACAAATAATGTCTGCAATAGTCATCCTTGTTTCTCCATGTGTTAGCAATTAGTTCCTTTATTCTGAAAAATAATATTTTATTATATCAGTATAAGGTGATTTATCTTTCTATTTTACCAGTAATGGGCATCTGACATTGTATCATGACCCGGAAAAATGGCATGTCCAGCTGAATGCTTCATGTTAAGCTGAAAAGAATATGTTTTCAGCTCTCATCTCATCAGCTAGCATAAATGTTATTGTACACGTCCTTTGGGGAAGCATGTGTTTCCATTTTTCCTTCGATAAATACTTGCAAGTATCATAACTGTTAGGCCCTAGTGGGTGTTTAGCTGTACAACAAATACTAAACATATTTATACAGTAGTTGTAGAATTTTTACATTTCCATTAGCAATGCTTTATGGCTTTAATTTATTTCCCTGCTGGAAAATGATATTGAGCATTTTTTCAAGTGTTGCCACTTACTCCTTTGTCATGTGTTTTTATAAAATACCCTCTGTGTTCTGTTGATAAGATCTTTATTAACTACATGGTCACAAGTATTTCTCTACTTGGTGGCCTGTAGTGAACTTTCTAAATAATATCTTTTTTTTTTATTTCTGTTTCCTAAGACAGTTTTTTTTTCTAACCTTAGTCTGAAAAAAGATTTATTTATGTTTTTTCTTGAACATATTAGGATGAGATACTTCACATTTTGGCTTCTGCTTTATTTCTGCATAATTTCAAGTTAAAATTACATTTTGTGGGGCAAAAGTTGTGCCCAAGCCCACTTGTGGAGGCCAGAAGACAAATTGTGGAAGTTGATTCTTTCTGTCTACCATGAGGACACAGGAGGTCAATTTCAGGTCATTAGACTTAGCCACAAGTAAGTTTTCCCCCTGAGCCATTTTGCTTGATGTGCATGACTTTATATATGGCATGAAATTGGGATCGAGATTGCTTATTATGATTTAGATACCCATATTCCAATATTTCTTATTAAATGTCATTTTTCCCTTTCAGGTTTATAAATCGGTATCATTTCTGGGCTTCTTATTGTCTTCAATAAACCATTTCTTTTTTAATTCAAATTCTGTAGTCATGTGATACATGCTTTTCCAATTTTTTGTCTTGTTTGATTATTATTTTTAAGTAATTTGCATTTCCACGTACCTGATCAATTCCTATGAAAATTCTTTGGTGGATATATGATTGATAATTCTTATATAGCTCAATACATAATTTAGCACAGAGTTGGAAGGAAATATGTTCTGTCTGTCTCAAGCATACTGCCCTCAGGCCGCAATCCTTACTCCCACAGAGCCCCTGTCTGCTGCCTAAGACTTCCCTGTGCAGCTGCTCTAGATAGCAATCTCCATTACGAACCTACCTCAGCCCTGAAGCCTGAGGCCTGCTCTCCTCTTCCCCTCTCCTCTCTTCTCTTACCTTACCTTCTCCTCTGTCTCTTCACCAGTTTGGGGGTTGGCAAATTTTCCTGTGACTTTCCTGAGTGAGCTGAGAAGAGACACTCACTCTTTCATTTCTTCTGCTTTTATTTGCAGCCAGTGGTGGTACCTCTGTTCCATTCATGACAGTCTGGAAATCAGTAGTCAGGTAACAACTGGAAGAGGCACTGGCAGCTCAACCGATAGAGCCTTGGGGGCAGATTGAGTCTTGCTGCACCTCGACTTTGGAATGTCAGCCCGTGGAGGAGCTGTGAGACAACAGATTTCTGGGGCTTGTGCCCCTCAACTTGTGATACATGAAATTCATATACACACAAATGCAAGGCTGTATTGAATATTATGCAACTTCTTCTATATTCTAAAATAGGCAACATTTATCTGATCAAACTATTCTGCTATTACTCTACATTAATAGAGAACTCTTCAGACACTATTTTCTCTAAAAGATTATTATTAACTCTTAGAAATTGTGCTTATAATTATGTTTACACAGATGATCATCTTTCTAATTCTTCCACTTGCAAGCCAGCAGTTTCCTACTGTGTGGTGGCTCTTTTCTTACAAATGTTTATCTTAGTGATTTGCAAACATTTGCGACACACTTGACCTTTGTTTTCTAGTTGGCTAAATATCTAAATTCCCTTTATGAGAAAAAATTGCTTATTATATTATGAATGGATTGTGTGTAATAGGATGAAGAGAAGTAGGATCAAGTCCATGCTGTATTTGTCAATTCATCTGAGATATAGTAAATAGCATCTGTGATATGTGTGATATGGCATCGTAGTTCTGGGCAATGTGAGGTAATCTGCGGTTGTCTCCAAGCCAAGGAGGTAAAAGTGAATGCCCAGAGCAGAAAATAAGACAAGACTACATTGGAATACAGGGTATGATGAAAGCAAAATGAGGAAATGTGGTAGAGAGGGAGTGTGGAGATTTTGTATGTGTCTGCTCAGATTGTATGTTGGGGAATTTAGTGTCTTGCTCATATAGCCTTGGTGTCAAAGACTCTTACAGTTGGGTGATTCAGCAGGCCTGGCTGGTCATCATGTTCTCTTGGGTCAGACACGATGTCTCTAGAAAGTATATTTCAGTCAGCTGAGGAGACGCAGCAGCAAGCTTTGCAGAGATTTATAGGAATCGGCTCACATTATCAGAGCTGGCAAAAGTGGTCTTTGTAAAATGATAGAGAATTAGCTTGATTTAGTAGATACAAAGTTACACATTGCTCAGGTCATCACATCGCTCCCCAATCAATGTGCAACTGTCATCTGTCGGTTGAAAAGACTCTTCTTGCCATTGCCTTCTCATGGATAGGGTGTGGGAAAGTGATTCTGTTTTAGAATCAGGTTTGAGTATTTCTAAAAGCAGACAGGACAGACTTTCTGCTTGTCTTTGGGTACTGAAGTTAATGGATCCTTAAAGCTCTGACACAAGTCTCTGGAATAAATGCTGCAAAGTAGTAAGTTACACCTTTATATTTAGCTTCAGATTCATCCACTCTGTAGTCCAGCTAAAAGAAATGTCACCCCTTGAACTTGACCCTTATTTTTCAAGTTTTTTACTTCTTCGTATAATGTTTCATTTTCCTTGGGTAAAATACTTAAGTATTTGTTTTTGGATAACATCCAAACACTACCAAGGTCATTTTTCCTCCAAGCATGTGTGATGACATGCTGTCTGTCATATTTCTCAAACTGTATTCTGTGCTCTTCTATACTTTAACGGCTATTTCTTATTGTCAAGTATGAACAGATTGGCGATTTATCTTAATTTCAAGATAACATTCATGATTCTCAATTTCACGCATGCTGATCTTCAATTCCAGAAGCCCAGGAGACAGCTGACACTTAGGTTTGAGACATGGCGCTAGTGATTCCTTAATTCTTGTTTTCCTTAGGACCAGAGAAACCTGGGTGAATACTGTGTGTCCAACAGCTTTATTTCAATGTTGAGGAAACTCAAAATTTAGAAAATTGAGTCTATTGTAATGGACTGGATATCTTTCAAAGAGTTTTTAGATAAAAGAAGGTATATTTATAATACTGGATAATTAGCAAACCTGAATACTGTCCTCACTACCAGTTGCTGTTTACTCTGAAAACACCTTCAGAGAAATAGATTACATCAAGAAATTGCCTAGTGTTGTATGTAGAGTCATGAGAGACCTTTGTCTCTTAGTGGCTTTAATACAATGATCAAATCTCATTCATGACTGTGTCACACATGGTCCTATTCTAGTATATATATATGTCCTATTCTATGACATATATGCTCAAGAAATAAATACAAAAATATATATATTGAATGAAAGTAGGCACTTCTTTTGCCTCTTACTACTGTCTTCATCTGCCCTAGTGCTATCAACGTGGATTTTTCCTGATTTAGTATATTTGTTTCAAAAGCTTATTTAAGAAATTAAGTTGCCTATTTTGTCATCTTAACTACTTTGGAGGTCAGTTGATATGGGGAAACCTGATTTGTCAGGTAGTCATTACATAATATGTACTTAAAAGCATCAGATATTCAACAGGAAGATGTTTCTTAAGCGAAACTGATCAGTGGTAGGAAAGGAAACATTTCTCATTTGAATGTAGACTTAGAACCAGAGGAAAGAGAATCCCTAGCTAGACAATAAGCAGATACAGTTGTTTCAGAATGGGAGTCCATGTTCTCAGACTCCCAGCAGAGTATACCCTGAAGACAAGCCCTGTAATGCCTCTGCTATAAACTGTCTTTTACTTGGTGATATTCTTTGTTGTGAAGAATTTTCCCAGTTCATTTCAGAACATCTAGAATCTCTCATTCTCAGGCCCATGTGCCAACCAAACTCTCCAGGTACTATTCATTTTATATATTTGTTAAAAATAACCTTCAGCCAAAACAAAATATAATGAAAAAATATGCCCAAAGGGGTCATATTGTCCCTGTTTAGGAACTACTAGGTGAGATGAAAAAGTTTCAAGGTGGTGAACCATCTGTCATTATCAAGACCAATTTTAATGTTGCATGGGGAGCAGCTAGTAGATTTGAGAGCACATGATTCCTGGAAAGAGTATTCTCCTTAAGGTGAACTCCACAGATTACACTCCACAGAGACGCAAACTTCCCTATGAAACAATTCAATTCTATGTATTTTACTTATACTTTTAAAATCCAGTAGCATTTTTCTTCATTTGTCCAAATGTTTCCCAAGCTGGATGATACATAGTTTTTTTTTTCCTGTATCTTAGAATGAGGCATTAAATAAAGGAGTCTGGGAGTTGTTTATTAAGAGGCTGTGCTGCTTAGTTTTTTTCCAACTTGTCACAAACTGGAATCCTCTTGGAAGAACCTTTACTGAGGAATTGTTATCCCAGATTGGTCTTTGGCCATGACTGTGGGGGGATTTGCTTGATTGATTCACTTGGGAGGACCAGCCTGCTGGGGTGTTACCATGCCTGGGTGGGTGGTCCTGAGCTGTATAAGAAACCAAGGCAACTGAGCCATGGAGAGCAAGTCTGTAAATTGTGTTCTTCCAAGTTCTCTGCTTCAGTTCCTTTCTCCTGTGTTGACGTCCTACCTTAGCTCCCCTTACTTATGAACCACAGCCATTGAGCCTTATAAACCCTTTCTTCTACAGGTTTCTTTTACTCATGATGCTTATTAGAGAAATGAAAAATACTTAGGACAGAAGTGGAATATTACATTAAGTAAAAATGTGCTACATTTGTTTATGTTGTGGAATATTACTTTAACTATGTAAAGGTATGTTACATTTGTTTCTGCTGCCTTTGTTTAATTATATAAAGGTGCGTTGCTGTTTTAACTTGTCTGCCTAAGGCACCTGATTGGTCTAATAAACAGATGAATGGCCAATAACTGGGCACAGGAGAGATAGGTGGGGCTGGTGGCCCAAAAGAATAAGTAGTAAGAAGAATCTCGTCTCAATAGAGAAGAGAGAATGAGGAAGAAAAAGAGGGAGATGCCCTGGAGCAGCCATACAGCTGCCAGCCAGTCAGATAGGAGAGAAGCAGGTAAAGTAGGACATACAGAATGAAAGAAAGGTAATCAGCCCCTGAGGCATAAATGTAGATGAAGTGAAAGAGGTTCAATTAAGTTATGAGAGCTAGTGGGATACGTATAAGGCTGAGCAATCATAATTAATAGTAAGTCTCCATGTCATGATTTGGTAGATGACAGTTTGAGAAAGCTTGCTGCAGAGATAGGTAACAAAATTAAGCAAATAAAAAAAAGCTCTTGTAGTGACTAGTTCCTAAAGATGCTGGTGCCAATGAGAGCAGGGTATGCAGCTCAGCAATAGAACTTTCTGAGTCCTGATTTAAGCCACCCAGTCTGTGTCATTTTGTTATAATCAAATAATACATTATTTTTAGATTATATTTAAGTCAAGATAAGATCACAAAACAAGTGAACAATCCCAAAATATGTAGAATCTCAGTGAGGAGCAGGGGTTGCCGTTTAATGACCTGGTTGAATTTTATAATCTTAGATGTGACTAAACCTCTCCATGACAGTGTCATATCTTTGGTTGGAAATTAGAGAATCATACTCAGTTTATAGAGTGTTGTACAAACTCGGTGCAATAATGCTTGTGTAGTCCTTTTATAGGCTCAGGAAATGACAGGTATGAGGGTGAGGGTTTATTTGATGCTCAGCAATAGCATTACACCACTGCCAGCACCTCTACCATAGTCATTGGCACCATGGGTGCTGCCGGCCCCCACAACCACCAAATACTTCATAAAATTACAACTGAAGATGAATAAAGATCCTATTTATAGTTCCACTAGATGAAGAATATTCCCAGTGATAAACAAAGATCTAAATATCCAATTTTGATTAGATTAGAGAGTAGGCCTGCAAATTGTTGGTGGGAAATTGTTCCAGAAGAATGAAGAGCAAAGATGCTGAAGAAGAAATTGGATGTGTTTCTTCTATCAGCTAGTCATTGGCTAGGTAGCTTTGTGATAAGGTGATAACTTTCACAATTATGAGAGTAATGATGCATTTCCTGAGCTTTTAAAAGTTGCTGACTGGTTCGCTTTGGCTTAAGTTCCTCTCATTCTTTCTATAGTCTGCCTAGATTGTAGATCACTGCTCTCTTTGCTATGTCCTTACATTAATGGGCAGGAAGGGAAGGAGGGAGAACTCTGATCTCTTCCCAAGGAGTGATCTTGCCGAGAGTGCCTGACCTTTGTAACCTCATCTGAGCCCCGTTACCTCTTAAAACCTCACCTCCAAAGAACATCTTCATCTGGGAGGGTAGGGCCTTTAGAGGTCACAAGGATTAGTCTGTATAAATGGGAAGGATGTAGAAATCCTTTAAAGCAATTATCACTAAATGCTATTGGGTGCAAGACCTAGATCCTCAAGTGAGGTTAGCTGTGGCATTTGATATCTTCCATTTGCTCTTTGGGAGTATCCTCAATTTCTCCTCTTATTCCAGGCTCCCCCTTATCTACCAGCTTTCCTGGAGATTCCTTATTGCCTCAGTTGCTTCCTCAGCACACTGGATAGCCATTTCTTTTGACTTTCTTTCATGTTCTTCTGATACGGAAGCCCCTGGAAAACCATCACGCCTGTATTCTTTTTGTTTTGTGGTGTGGTATCTGTTATACAGTCATTGTTTAATAATTGTTAATTTAATTATTCTTTTAAATTGATGTGTGAGTCTTGACTACTATGAATAATCTCTTACTGTTAAGAGAACACAATAAACTGATGGATATAAAAGTCTCCTTTCTTTTATTCCCCTTGCCTCATGTCAATCTCTTTTTTATTCTTCTTTAAAGCTGTTTACCTTACTCACAATACACCTCATGGTTTAGCCATGAAATGGTTAAGCAAGCCAAGCAGTGGAAGGTGATCTCACAGCAGATCTATAGCTCTAGGATGGTAGCTGTAATGTTTTTAATGCCAAAGCTAAAGCAGCACAGTGATTGTTCTGTCTGAAGGTGACCTTTTACTGCACGGAAGATGGAGGTAATAGACTTCTTTGTATCCCTTCTCCACTAGCATAGTGACATAGAATTAAGGTCTTTGATATACCTGAGTTAAACTACAATAGATTACAGACATGGTTAGAGCAACAATACGTTTCAGTCAGAAAGTTAGGTCATATTGTGAGCCAAATTTAACCACGGTTGTTAGATGAGGAAATTAATTTTGATATAATTATGTTATGTAGTTGGCATACTTTTTAAACAAACAAGAAAACAATTTCTGACTTAAAGATCATACACTGTAAATTGTTTACCACACTGCATGGATCACTAGTTTTCTTCACACTTGTTTATTTAGTCTAGAAAGTTCCAAGTACTGGAATTTCAGTGATGTTTTGGCTCCCTTGGAGTCCTTTTAGTCTGGAGGTCTGTATGTTCAGTTTAAATTAATCTTTTCATGCATTTCTCTAATGATTTGTTCCTCCCCTGAGTGTTCTCTCTTTGGGATACCTATGAAGGGGAGGTTGGATGTCCTGGATTTGTGCTCAATTTTCTTTATTTTTCTCCTTTCCACATCACTAACTTTTGTCATTCTCATTCGTTTTCTAGAAGGTTCTTATGCTCTAGTTTCTATCATTTCTATTAGATTTTATTTTAATAAATTAAAATTTTAATGTCTAAGTGTTTTCCTATGGCTTTCTCTTCTTTCTGAAGTTAGTTAGATGTAATATATTTTTGATAGTTTTCATAAATTCTTCTCATATGATTTTTTTCTGCCTGTATGATCTGTCTCTAGTCAGAGGATGCATCAGACTGGGCAGGTAGGTAATAATAGTGACATTAAAGCAAAGACATAGGCAGGTTTCCTAAGAGAGTCTGTCTGTTTGCAGAGTTAGGTCAACGGAAAGACTTGTGAGAAAATAGAAATCAGCAGAAATGACGAGTTTTAGTGACCAGGAATGTGGAAGGAACTAAATGAATGGGATTGGAAGCCACACTAATTATAATAGCCACCAGAAGAGAGGGCTAGCTCATAGTTACCAACAACTGTAAACTGTTACTACATTGCTTACTAGAGATATGCAGCCTTGCTAACCTATGCCCCAGCAAGGAGAGAGGCTTTACTGTTGACCTGCATCTTCTGCTGTAGCTCCCTACTCATTCCAGGCACCTGAAAGCCAGGCAGAACACCCCTTAGGGCACAAACTCCTGGCTCATAGTACAGAGCGAAGAATGAAAAATGGTAATTCTGATGAGACAAATTTAGACAAAGCTTAGAACCTTCTTTAAATATTAATGACCTTTGACTATCCACTCACTGATGACCAATCCCGTTGGGAGCAATTGGGAATATCTCGGACTTTTCGGAGGCTAGTCCTACATCTCCTGCAGAGGGAGGGGAAGACATTACCAGAATGAGGAGTAGAGGCTAAGGTGCTCTGGGATACTGAGAACTTTAAATAATTGTTTTATTTCTAAAATGTGGTGCTGGCTTCTGACAATGGATAATCTCAGGAACTCTGAAGGATAATTTATTTTTAATCATCCCCTTTTCTGCCAAGTTATTTGCAAATTTTCCAACAATTGTCCATAGTTAGATTTTTTTGTTGAGATCCGATTTTATCTTCTTACTCTCTTTGTTTTTTTTCTTTTTTTTTTAAAAACTTTCTTTTTTTATATATTTATTTATTTATTATGCATACAATACTCTGTCTGTGTGTATGTCTGTAGGCCAGAAGAGGGCAGCAGACCTCATTTACAGATGGTTGTGAGCCACCATGTGGTTGCCGGGAATTGAACTCAGGACCTTTGGAAGAGCAGGCAATGCTCTTAACCATTGAGCCATCTCTCCAGCCCCTCTTACTCTCTTTGTATTTGGCACACACACACACACACACACACACACACACACACACATATACACACACATATATATGTATGTACACACACACACACACACACACATATATAAATTTTATCCTATTATCAGACTTAGGTTGTGGTGGCATTTCAATTGTATATTGTATTTTAATAATTAAAGACTGCCTGAAGATCTGAGAGTAAAACAGTCCCTCTGGGTAACCTTACAGACCAGATTATGGTAACGCACACCTTTAATCCCTTTAGTGACAATAACACACACCTTTATTCCCAGTAGCCACAATAACATGCACCTTAATCCCAGTGGTACACACGTTTAATCCCAAACCTAGACAGGAATATAAAATAGGAGGAGACAGCTCTCTGATGGAGGAGTGTCTATGTGTTACTTTCATTATTAATAAAGATACTGCCTTGGCCCTTTAAGAGACAGAAAATTAGGTAGGCGGAGTAGACAGAACAGAATTGTGGGAACAAGGAAGTAGAGTTGGGGAAGTCACCATGGTGAGTCTCCATGATTCTCCTCTCTGAGATGGACGCAGGTTAAGATCTCTCCTGGTAAGCCACACCTCGCGGTGCTACACGGATTACTAAATATGGGTTAAAGGAAGATGTGAGAATTAACCAATAAGAAGCTACAGATAACGGGCCAGGCAGTATTTAAAAGAATACAGTTTCCATGTAATTATTTTGGGTAAAGCTAGCCGGGTGGCGGGACACAGCTTTTTTTTTTTCTACAGCTCTCAGACTCAGTCTCATTCTGAGATTCCTGGAGGCAGGATCACCATTTCCAGACTGGATTGAGATAAGAGCCAGTGGCTGGTTGTTTTACTTTTTGCATCTTCAGGTGGAACCCCAATTTCTGACCCCGAGTTTTTATTAATTGTGCTTCATTAGGTATCAATGAATATCTGTGATGTGTAACTAATAGTCTTAGACATTTTTATAAATTGATTCAGACTAAATTTTTATATATTGACAAATAATACATTAAAAACTTATGAATATTAATTGAATATTAATTCATTGTATATACAGTCCTCAGCTGTCAAATTCATGAGTATGACAAGTGTATGTTACAATTAGCATTCACCACACAGGGTACTGATTCATATAGTCACTTCTTGTTTGAAAATGAGCCTGGACAATAAGTGCTATTAGTAGTTTTAACCTTAGAGTCTCACAGGTGCATGTGTGCACATGTGTGTGTGAGCATGCATGTGTGTGCATGTGTGCACATGTGTGTGTGAGCATGCATGTGTGTGTGCATGTGTGTGTGTGCATGTGTGTGTGTGTATACGTGTGCGTGAATGTGTGTGTTGCCTCTCAGTTTACTCATTCTCTGGCAAGAGTGTAGACACACTGACATAGCAAAACATGAGGAAGGAAGGAGACCAGGGCATTTTGCTTCAAAAGAGTTCAAAATGAGCACAACAGACACTACCAAAAAGAAAAATCTTCCCATGGTCAGTTTTAATCAAACACATTTATAACTCAGTCCTTACATTTGTAATTTAACAATTGAATTAATTTCATTTAACTGGCAGCAGATGGTGTGTGATTATTGCCTTCTTAATATAAAAGTGCCTGTCAATACTTGTTAAATAGGGATTAAGCCAAGGGTTACTGCAACTGCTTGGCTTTTTATTAATATAGTTCTTTCCATTTGAATTTGGCAATTAAAATGCATCCAAATCCTGTAGATTACGTTGAACATCTTAGGACCTCAACTTCAAAATGAAGTAGTTTATGTAAATTCTGGAAACAGCGTGTCTCTTTGCTGTTTTAAATTAGAATATGAAATTGTCCCTATGTACACAGAGGCAGAAGCAAGCATGTTTTTAACTTGATAATGCTTCTGAAATGCTACGGGTGAGCTCAGAGCCCAGGGAGCTCTGTAGCCGGCTGTCTCTGGCTCTGTGCTCTTTGCTTGGAAGGTGGTAGCATAAGGGTTATTGTGCATGCAGGCACCCTGACAGTGCTAGCGGTGGGTTGAATTTAAATGGTATTTTCACTCTTCAGAAATTGTACCTGTGTTTTAAAAAGTAAATTATTTTATCCAGCAAGTACATAAACCTGTTCCCCAGAGTCTAGGTTCATTTTCAATCAGCCCTTTAACTGCACTTGGATGGAGGAGCTGCAGTATGTGGAGGTTTGGGGCTGGAAAGAAGATGTGATTTTACACACCCTACCACATCAGGCATTGCTGGGAAACTATGCAAGTCCTTCTGCCACAGATTTGAGAGGGATTTTCTTTGTTGTTGTTTTGTTTTATTTTTTGAGCCGAGAGTTGAATGTGTCAGGGTTTTGGTTTGTTTGTTTTCAGGCCTTTGCCTCTCTGAGGTTCATTGTTCAGCCTGCAGCTCATGGCTCATTTTTTCAGGGAAATCTCTGGTTCAGGCAGGCCTGGGGGTGGTCTGGGCTGTGTTCCCTCTCTCCCTCCGGGGCACCATTGATCTTTCTCAGCGGTGGGTCCATCACTTTCCTCTCAGCCTCTGACAGTTCATCGCTCATTCGTCTTCTGACTAACTTAGATGCCTCTCTCTTCAGTTAAGAAAAATATTCTCTGCCAAAGATTTTTTCTTTTAAAGAAAGTTTTCAGAACTTTTTTTTCAAGCATGTTTAAACATCATAAAGTGCTAGGAAACACATGAGAAAAGACACAAAGAAAGCCATGCAAAAGCTAGGAGATAGCTGAACCGTGGTCTCTAAAGAAGCCAGCAATGCACCATAGAAATGCTATTTAGGGCCTGGGTCCCTCAGCAATATCGGGACATAATAAACAGAACCGTATTTACATAGTTTGTAAGCCCAACAATTGAGTAGAATCAATTTTAGATGATCCAATCTGATATCTGAAAAAAACTTTATAAAGTGAATTGTATTTGCTAACTATTAGGTGACGAAAAGGAGTTAATAAACTTTGATAAATTATAATCTTTTGGGTTTGTCTTATATTTAAATTTATAAGCACTAATACTAGTGTAGAAAATAACCACTGCATGTTAAACCCTGTTTCCAGTTCCATTTTGGATGTGATACACACATTTGTATCTGTATGAGGAATGAGACAATGAGTATAATATGTGAAGAATAATGTATGTATATGAAGACTAGATAGGTATACATAGTATCTATTCTATATTATGTGAAAATACATATTCTCTATTTTATTGACATGTACAGTAACGACAACTTATTTGTGTAGATCACACAGCTCAAAGCTGGTCACAATTAGGATTTCTACTTCCTTCTTCTCTTAAAGCTCTGCTTCAGCTGTTGTGGACTGTTGATGTATGCCACCGTCCAATGACTGTATGTGGCACCCATCCTCTTCCCTCCTGTCCTGTAGGACTGTTCCATCCAACTCTTCACTGCAAGCTTACTGTTCTTCCCCTTCAGGGTTCATGTGCAGGTTACCACTTGCTTTGCTCTTTATACCTCTATGAAAATTAAAATGATCCAGAGACTGAGTCTTATCTCAATCTCAGTCTGTTTATACTCAGCCTTGTCACCAGAGAATGTGGTAAGCTGCCTGTGACTCCTCTCTTGGGCAACCACATAAGGGTGACCTTCCAGGATTATCTCTTCCTTTGCATTCACTTTTTTCCTTCCCTTAATCTTCTCACAAATACACAGACATGACGCAACATCTTAAAAGACTCTGCTCAGGAAGGAAAAGGGCTCTGTGGTTAAGAGTTGATATTCCACTTGTCCAGTTCCCAAGTTTAATTCTTAGTACCAGGGTTGGCTGGCTCCCAACCGCCTGTAACTCCAGCTTCAGGAAATTTGTTGCCCCCTTCTGACTTCTGCAAGCACTGTACTCAAGTGAACATACATCCCTGCCTCTGCACAAAACTAAAAATAAATCTTTAAAAAGGACCTGCACCATTCACTCATACTTTTTCTTTCCTGTTTTCATTTAGTGTTCCATCTCTTTATTTTTTGCTCCCACTGAGATAAAACTCTTGGGAAAACTTTTTCCCTAAACTGCTTTCTTCTCTTTTGGGCTTGGACTCCACACATCGATTCTCCAGTGTGTGCTCTCAACAAAGCCGCCAATCACCTTAACATCACATGTTTATTCAGTGACCCTGCTATGTTCTCTCAGCTTCAGTTGACTTCCCTGGTAAGTCTCCTCATTCCAGTTTTGAATTTAATTCTCAAACCCCACAGTCTTCCGGCCTTCATTCATTAACTCCAGCTGTTTGCTCTCCACCGCTCTTGGATTCTACTTTTTCTAGATTCTGAACACTACAGGACACAGCAGGGAATTCCTACCCCTCCACCATCTTCTAGCTGTGAATTCTGTTTTATAGCTTGAACACTGAAGCTGACATTTATCAGTTTATCCTACAGATCTCTTAAGTGCCAACACTTGCTGTCCACAGCTGAAGGTACTTATGGATGCTGTCTAACACAAAAATGTGACTTTATTTAAAATGTGATGGATTTCTTGTCATTGTTTTGTGACCAGTGTGGTTATTGTAGATGACAACGTTTTGTCACAGTATCCAGGGTTGTACATGCCTGGCTGATTTTCTATTTTTGTCATTGTTTTGTTTGCTTTTTTATTGTATTATTTGTTCTTTTGATGACCAATTTCTTGAGTTCTTTGTATATTTTGGAGATCAGCCCTCTGTCTGATGTGGGGTTAGTGAACATCTCTTCCCTTTCTGTAGGCTGTCGTTTTGTCTTGGAATGATCATGGCCTTTGCTTTAGAGAAGCTTCTCAGTTTCAGAAGCTCCCATTTATTAATTGTTTCTCTCAGTATCTGTGCCACTGGGTTATATTTAGAAAGTTGTCTCCTATGTCAATGCATTCTAGTGTACTTCCTACTTTCTCTTCTATGAGGTTCAGTGTAGTTGGTTTTATGTTGAGGTCTTTGATCCATTTGGACTTGAGTTTTGCACATAGTGATGGCTCTGTATCTATTTTCATTCTTCTGTGTGTTGATATCCAGTTACGCCAGCAATATGCTTTCTTTTTTCCATTTTCCTGTCAGCCAGGCTGAATTGCAACTTGGATTAGAAAGATAGCTTACAAACTTTTAACAAGATATACGGTGGCTAAAACCTTAATTATAATATTCTTATGGGAGACCTTGAGCCACTAAGTAAAATTGTTAAAGAGAGCAGTGGTCTAAATTCCAGTAGACAGCTTGCAGAAGCTGCCAGACAGGTACTCAAGCAGGTAGATTATGCTACAGAAACAGTAAGTACATTATATTAATTTTGATCTGCCTTGGCAATCATAGATATTACCAACAAAACTTACTCCTACAGCAGTATTATGCCAAAATAGTCTGCTTCTATGACTGTACCTTTTGTTTTCACCAGTTAAGGTGCTACATAATTATTTTGAAGCAATAGCTTGTTTAGCACAAAACAACAGTATGGAATCAGGAGATATTTTGGCAGGGAACCGACTATGACCAATGTTCCTTACACTAAATAACAAATTGATTTTTTATTTCAAAATAGTAATTCTTGGACAATTGCATTTACTTAATTTAAAGGCCAGATTAACAATCTTTTCAGAGCTGATCATTGCTGCAATTCACACAACTGTGTTCCTTTATTTTTCCTAAAGTTGTAGTAAAAGATCCCTTGAAGGATGTTATACTAAATTTTACAGATGGTTCTCCCAATGGAAGAGTTGCATATGTTGTTAATGATGTAAAGGAATTGTGGAGCATGCCCAGAGCTCCTTGCAAACAACTTAAATGGATAAAAACAGAATCAGATTTGCCACATATTGCCTTAAGTCATACACTTTTTATGGGTGCCCATGAACAATCTGCTGCAGACAGATTTTGGCATAATGGCAGTAAGGCAACCTTTGGTAAGGCAAGGTGAAAAAGCCCTTTTACTGGGTTATGGAAAAGACCCGACCCTGTATTAATCTAGGGTCAAGGATATGTTTGTGCTTTTTTTTTTTTCACAGGAAGAAAATGAAGCTGGAAAAAAATGACTGCATAGACAGCAAAGGCCTTCCAGCCCCAATGACATCCTAGCTGCTAACACCCCCACAGAGGAGTACCAGCCCTGATGACACTGCAGCCGCGGATGATCCCGATTTTCTTGTATCACCATGCTGCAGGCTAAGGAAAGGGACACCTGAATCAATATTCCTGACTGACAACAGCTTGCTGCAGTCTGACAGGGGAAAGAAGATGGTGGCAATGGCTGGTGATTTCCAGCCTCTTGATAGACTTGCTATGCAGACGTCCAGACCTAGTGAGTCCTGCTTACTTTGGAGCCAGACCAGAAATGCAGACTGAACATTTGACTCTTTTACCCTATGGGGCACAGAACTCATTCTGACAGTATGGTATTCAATCTGCTGTTAAAATATGGGACCTGAGAACTGAGACATAAACTTTCCCCTGAGGTAAAAAAGGCCTCATTACAAGGAGTGTGAAACCCCTCTTCAAATATGAGGAGGGTAGCTTTGATTAGAATGGATTTAAGAGAATTGTGATTTGACAAATTATGCGTTTATTGTTAATTTCCATTCTAGAAGTATGGCATTGACCTGGTAATGTTTGTAACTGCTTTACTTTACTATAAGATGTTAAGAAAAGTTTGACATTTCCTGTGAGTACATGGATTTAACATATTTGATAAGAAATTTCTATTTCGATACAGTAAAAAATTGTTAAGAAGTGCTCTACACCAACTGAAGAGGACATTCCCAACACTGGTGATATCCTCTTCTTTAATTAGGAGACTGTAGCCATTAGGAGCATGATTGTTGACAAAACATTATCTAATTGCAAATGAACTCTCTTGACAAAAAGTTTGGCTCCAAAAAACAGAGCCCAAAAGTATTTTTCTCCCCTTTGTTTACAGAGAGATCAGCAGTCAGTGACAGATTTGATCCCTTTTCACCCCCAGGTGCTTAAAGCATGGACTTGCATAATTGGAGTCCATGTTCCAAAGACAAGTAAGTTCGGGAAATGGGAAATGTTCACCTAAGGCAGATGTGATCATCTGTCCTGTTGCAGAAGCACAGGCTTTATTAAAATTAATAAAAAAGGAGGAATTGTGGAGGCCAAAAAATGCAGGCCCATTTCCACCTTGTCTGATGGTCAGAGAGTTTTAAAGACTAACAGTTTTAATTGCACCCCCTAACTCAGGAGGTGGTTGTCTGGCTCTTTTGAAGTTAAGATAGCTTAGTGCCATCATGACAGGTGGTCAGAATATACAAATGTACTTCTGCTCCTTTATTTTGTAACTATGAAGTCACTTAGGGGAGAGTGGTCTTCAGTGTAGGTGACTTAGGGCACCTCAGCTACCTAAACAACAGAATGCAAAGGATTTGATGTCTCAGAGTGATAAGGCCATCAACTTTGTGAGTTACCTTTTGTATCATGTTAACAAAGTCTTTTGTTACCTTCTCCCCTGTTTGTATTGGGTATAAAATCTGTGGAAAAATAAACACGGGCAATTTTCAGGATTTCAGTAATCCCTGGAATATCCTCCTGGTACTGTCTTATGGTTTCTGTCTTTTTTTTTAATGTGTCTTCATATTCTTTACTTACATGCCTTCAATTCCCATGCCCCTACTCTGGGAAGAAGTATTTTTGTTGAGGCTGGTCTTTAATAACACCTTTCTGCTGATATGAATTTTCTATTCTCTGATTTCAGTTTTCCTTGCTCCTGCATAGTTCTTCCATGAATGAGAGTGGACAATTAAACCAACACATTTTTGTGTAAAATATCCCATACAAGATGGGTTCTCCCATTAAAAAAGACTTACAAACACATTGTATATCAATAGATTGCAGACTTGCTTATAACAACCATCTTCTGTAGTCTTTTTTTCATTTTTTCCTTTCATTGAAAATAGATTCTTTTATCATACAATATATCCGGATTACAGTCCCTTTCCCCCAACTCATCCCAGTTCTTCCCCACTTCCCCTCCTCTCCAGATCCAATGCTATTCTGTCTCTCCTGAGAAAAGAACAGGCTAAAGCAAATACCATCACACTGAGGCTGGACATGGCAACCCAACAGAAGGAAAGGAGTCCCAAGAGGAGGCAAAAGAATCCTAGATTCAGTCATTCACAAACTCAGGAGTCCCATAAAATTATTAAGTTGAAAGATATAATTATTAAGTTGAAAGATATAATATGTATGTATACATACATACACACATATAAATTTATGTATGTATGTATACATATACACACACATATGTGTATACACACACACACACACACACACACACATACATACATACAGAGGACCTGATACAGACCCATGGAGGTTCTATGCTTGATGCTTCAAGGTTTATTTAAAATTATATGAACCTTGCTTAGTTGATTTAGTGTGCCCTGTTATCATGGTGTCTTTTGTCCCTTCTGTCTCTTAAATGATTTTTTTCCTCCTCTTGTGCAGAGATCCCTGAGCCCTGAGGATAGATATTTGATAGAGATATTTCATTTAGAGTGGTGTGTAACAAGTACACACCCACATACTCTTTCTTTCCCTCCCTCCTCATATCTATACCCCCTCTCTCATGTGTGTGTGTGTGTGTGTGTGAGAGAGAGAGAGAGAGAGAGAGAGAGAGAGTGAGAGAGAGAGAGAGAGAGAGAGAGAGAGAGAGAGGTCTTGCTATGGATCTCTGCATCTGTTCCCATCTGCTGTAGGAGGAAACATCTCTGATAATTATTGAATAAAGCACTAATGTATAACTGATGTATAACAGAATATTATCAGGAATAATTTTACCGCTGCCTTTTGTGATTAGTAGCGTTTGCTTTATCCTAGTTCTCTGGCTATTCAGTCTCTGGTTCTTGGTTACTCAAACAGTGTCAGCTATGCTATGGGTTTCTTTTTGTGGAGTGAGCCTTAAGTCAAATCAGACATTGGTTGGCCACTCCCACAAGTTCTGTGACACGATTGCTCTAGCATATCTTGCTGAGAGGAGAGATTGTAGGTTAAATGCTATGGGCTGGGCTGGTGTTTACCTTTCTGTTTTGGTAACCTTCAGAGTGTTCTCCTGTAAGAAAGACACTAGAACATAGGGGTGAAGGCTCCATGTAGGCACCAGCTCTACTTCTTCAAGTTCAGTGAGTTGCGTGGGTATTGTTATACACAGTTGGGTCCTGTTGTCAGTTTGCAGAGAGAAATCCATTGTTTTTTGTTTGTTTCTTGTTTTTTGATATAGGGTTCCTTTATCAGTTTGGAGCCTGTTCTGAAACTAGCTTTTGTAGAGCAAGCTGGCCTCAAGCTCACAGAGATTTGCCTGCTTTTGCCTCTGTCTCCCTAATGCTGGGATTAAAGGTGTGTTCCACCATCAGCTGGCGAAACTCATTGTCTTAACTACAGCATTAGTTTGAGGATTTCCATGGGACCCCCTTGACCAGCAGTTTAATTGAATCTAACCTAGTCCCACTACTTAAAGCATTGTTTGGTGACAACAGATGGCAAGTTGGACTCCATATCTTCCATTATCAGGAGACCTCAAGAGGGATTGTCTTCAAGCATTTTAGGAAATTTCCACTGCATTAGGTTTCTCTATCAACCCTCAAATGCCTGTCAACTCAAGTTGTCTCTTCAGCCCTCCTCTTTTTTAACCCTATCTCCTCTTTCCTTCCTTACCTCAACTCATCCTTTCATTCCTGTCCCTACCTGTAAAATCTATTCTATTTTCCCCTCCCAAGGACATCATGTGTCTTCCCTAGTCCCTTCCTCTATATACAACCTCTCTGGCTCTATGGGTCTTGTAGGTTGGTTACCATTTATCTAATGGCTAATATCCACATGTAAGTGAATGCATACCGTATTTATCTTGCAAGATCTGGGTTACCTCACTCAGGATGATTATTTTTCTAGTTCTATCAGTTTGCTTGCACATTTTATGATGGCATTTTTTAAATAACTGAGTGATACTCTATTGTTTAAATGTATGACATTTTCTTTATCCATTCTTCCACTGAGGGACATCTAGGTTGTTTCCAGGTTCTGATCATTAATAACAGGGAAGCAATGAACATGGTTGAACAAGTGTTCTTGTGATATGATAAAGTGTCCTTTGGGTATATGCCCAAAAGTGGTATAGCTGGACCTTGAGAAAGATTGATACCAAACTTTCTGAGGAACTGCCATACTGATTACCATAGTGACAGTACAAGTTTATACTTTCACATCTCTGCTAGCATGAGCTGTCACTTGTGTTATTGATCTTGGCCATTCTGACAGGTGTAAGATGGAATCTCAAAGCATCTTTAATTTGCATTTCTCTGATGGCTAAGAATGTTGAACATTTAAGTGTTTCTCAACCACTTGAGGTTCTTCTATTGAGAATTCTCTGTTTAGATCTGCACCCCAATTTTAAAATGTATTAGTTGTTTTTTAATTTAATTTCTTGAGTTCTTTTTATATTTTGTATATTAGTCCTTTATTGAATGTGGAGTTGGTAAAAAAAAGAATCTTTCCTGATTTGGTAGGCTTTTGTTTTGTCCTATTAATGAGATACTTTGCCTGACAAAAGTTTTTCAGTTTCATGAGGTCCCATTTATTACTTTGTTGATCTTAGGCCTGCACTATTAGTGCTCTACTCAGGAAGTCTTCTTCTGTACCAATGAATTCAAGGCTATTCCCCACTTTCTCTTCTATTAGGTTCAAGGTGTCTGGTTTTATGTTGAAATCAGTGGTACACTGTGAGCTTGAGTTTTACTCAAGGTGATAAGCATGGTTCTATTTGCATTCTTCTACATTCAGACACTCAGTTTTATCAGCACCATCTGTTGAAGATGTTGTCTTTTTCCTTGTGTATTTTTGGATTCCTTATAAAAATTTTGGTTTTTATAAGTATGTAGACTTACATCTATGTCATTAGTTTGATTCTATTGATCAACATGTCTGGTTTTATGCCAATATTATGCAGCTTTTATTACTATAGCTGTGTAGTACAACTTGAAATTAAGATTGGTGAGACTTCCAACAGTATTTTTTATTGTTCAGGATTATTTTATTTTATCTCTACCTGGCTGCTCTATATTTGTCTTCTTGTGAAATTTTACTAACTGTATATCTTTAGGTTATTTCATAAATAATGTCTTTACATTCCTACACACCCGTGAGGAGTCTGCGTTATTTCGGTGTCTTGGCTGAGGGTTGGGCTAATAGTTTGATTCCTTGTCCTTTTTCTACTTCATTTACACTTTTTGGAAAAATTATAGTATCTATAATCAGGACACCTTTTCTGACATCCTCACGTCATCTATATGCATAGAGACATGATCATTTATGTCTGGTGATGGGTGTTTTCTACTATGAAATTCCCCAAACACTAATCTTTATTGTTGACTTTCTGTGTCATCAATCTTTATATAGTGTCTTAAGCAATCTTACATTACTGTCACATTTACAATGCCATTTGTGGCTACCATCTAAATGTTAGCACACACTGTCTCCATGGATGAATTTCCAGATATTTTCTTTCACACATTGGATAAATGGCCCTGTGTGGAAATAAGCAGTCTTATCCTATATTGTGATTTCTAAGAAGGAAAAATATACCTTGGATAAATTAGGAAGAGAGCAGCTTCCTCAGGACTCACACTTGCCCTCACCTTCTCAAGCCTTCTTCAAAGATTTAAGGCTATTAGAAATTTTCATTAGTTTACCTTTTCATGTATTGGCTACTTTTGGATAAATATTTGTGTTATTCTTTCTTGTCATTTTTATTATGCTTTTTTCTCCACTTAAAATACTTCACATAAACAGTCATTTTTAAAACTGTTCTGAAGTCTGGGGAGAGGGAACTGCAATCTTTGTGGTTTTGTAGATTGAGAAATAAATGATCAAATTATCTTCCCCTAAACATCAAATCACACATTACATTTTAGAAATGTTAGTTTCTAAAGAGACCTACTGTTTGGGTATGTGCAATCTCCATGAGGCAATTCAGAACTGTGACTAAGCACATAGATCTAGTAGAGTTAAAGCTTTACCCTAGGCTCTCAACTGCTAAGTGACATGAACTTAGTGAAGAAACTCACCTGATTCTGTTTTTCAAGAAACTAAATAACAAAGTAAACCCTAAGAAAAAGATACATAGATCCACCTGGAAAAAAGAAGTAGAAAAGATCACCTGACAAAATTGGGAGCATGGGGGCAGGAGGAGAAAGGAAGGTAAAGGGGGAAGAGGAGGTGATAAGGGAAGCAAGGAGGAGAACTTGAGGGAACTGGATAGTTGATATGGAGGAAGGACAGAGATGAGAGCAAGGAAAGAGATATTTTGATTGAGGGAACCATTATAAGGAACCATTACTCCTAGCACTAGAGAAATTCTCAGGAATTCACAAGGATGACCCCAGCTAAAACCCTAAGCAATAGAGGAGAGGATGCCCAAACTGGCCTTGCCCTGTAGTCAGATTGATGAATATTTTAAATGTCACCAAAGAACCTTCATCCAGCAACTGATGAAAACAGAGGCAGAGACTTGTTGCGGAACACTGGGCTGAACTCCCAAAGTCCAGTTGAAGAGTTGGAGGAGTGAGAATAATGAAACAAGAGGTAAAGATCACGATGCGGACAACCACTGAAACAGTGTAGCTGAGCTAATGGGAGCTCACCAACTCCAGCAGGACAAGGAAGGGAACCAGCATAGGTCCAAACTTGATTTGGGATCCCCTCTATATGCTGTGAATACCTCTGGTTAATAAAGAAACTGTCTTAGGCCTGTGATAGGGTAGAGCACAGCTAGGTGGGGAAAGCTAAACTAAATGCTGAAAGAAGGAAGGCAGAGTTGAGAGAAGCTATGGAGCCACACTGATGGAGACAGACACACTGAAACTTTGCTTGTAGGACATGACCTCATGGTGATGCACAGATTAATGAAGATGGATTAAATGAAGATGTAAGAGTTAGCCAGTAAGAAGTTAGAGTTAATGGGCAAATTGTCTGTAATCTGTCAATCATGTACCGGACTGAGCTCCCAAGGTCCTGATGAGGAGCAGAAGGAGAGAGAACATGAGAAAGAAAGTCAGGACCGTGAGGGAACCTCCAGCTGGCGACAGATGGGGAAGGTGACTGAGCCCCACATTGGAGCACTGGACTGAGCTCCCAAGGTCCCGATGAGGAGCAGAAGGAGCGAGAACATGAGGGAGAAAGTCAGGAACGAGAGGGGTGCGTTCACTCATGGAGACGGTGGGACAGAACTAATGGGAGATCACCAACTCCAGTTGGAATGGGACTGATGGATCATGCGACCAAACCCGTCTCTCTGAGTGTGGCCAACAGCGGGGGCTGACTGAGAAGCAAAGGACAATGGCTCTGGGCTCTGATTCTTCTTCATGGACGGGCTCTGTGGGAGCCTTCTCAGCTTGGTCGATCACCTTCCTGGACCTGGGGGGAGTTGGGAGGACCTTGGTCTTAGCATAGAGTGGGGAACCCTGATGGCTCCTTGGCCTTGAGAGGGAGGGAGGGGAGGTATGGGTGGAGGGGAGGAGAGGGAAGGGGGAGAAGGAGGGGAGAGAAAGGGGAGAAGAGGGAGGGAGGGGGGAGGAGGAGGGAAGGAGATGGAAATTTTTAAATATAAAAAAAAAATAAACCATGAGGAAAAAAAAAAAATAAATAAATGCTGATTGGCCAGGCAGGAAGTATAGGTGGGAAAATTAGACAGGGAGTAGAGGTGATGCAATGAGAACAGAGAATTTTGGGAAGGAGGAAGCTGATTCCTCTCAGTCCTGCACAGACCACCGAGAAAGCAGGATGTGACCTGCCAGCCATATGGCAAAAATAGATCAGAATAATGGGTTAATATAAGCTACAGAGCTAATAAATAGCCTGAGCTAATGGGCCAATCAGCTTTATAACTTATAGAGATCTCTGTGTGATTTTCTTTGGGGCTTGCCAGCTGTGGGGTACCGGGTGGGACAGAAACCCCAACAACCAGGCCCCCTTCATGTTACAATGGGCAAAGCAGTGTTTCAATATATAGTTTCTGAGTCATTATTTTGGGAGTCTGGGAAGCTGAGAAACAAAAATCAGCCTCCTTACTACAAATTGGCACTCCAACATGGTTGACTATGTCCACATAAAACATGAGAGGACTTGGAAAGGAACACTGACAATCAAAGTTTAGTTGCATTTTTTTTCCCAAATGGGCTTTGCTTGCGGCAGCATATTGTGGCTCCTTTAAAAGAGGTCTTACTGATTCTGTGATAGCAGAAATAAAGCCACACTGTTTTGAAATGGATGCTTACTGGGTGATGGTTTTAGTACAAACTCTGATGAGATTCATCTATGGAGCATTTAAATGGGGTTTTGTGAGCAGAGTGCTACAACTTGCTTAATGACAACATAGACCCTCTGTGTGCCTAAAAATGTACATGGTTCTCAGAGGCAGCAAATAGCTCCACCATACTGGACTGGCCAGAGCAAGCAGGCAGGCTGTATTTTCCCTAGCAATGCTGCCACTTAAGTTCATAAGAAGGATTAGCATTTTAAGAAGCACTTTTGGTCAGAAAAAGATTACAGATATGCAATAAAGACAAATACAGATGGAAGAGACCACTAAATGGATCACAGTGTGTTTAAAAAATTATGTAGGCTTGGGAGAGAGAAGAAAGAGAGTATAAAAGTTACGTAAATGGTTTACAAAGAAGTAAAACAAAGTCTTTAAAGAGACAGAGTACAGACAGGCATAGATTAAAGGAGTAAAGATAATAAAATAAACATTGAAAAGTAATAGAGTGAAAATAAATGAGTCACATAAAGATGGACTATATACAGAGAGTCTGAATTATGTATATTATTGTGTTTTCTTTAATTTTATTTGACTGTGAATGAGCTAAGTAGCCAACATATATACTTTAAAGGTATTTTGTCTTCAAAATATGGACCTAAGGATATGTTACTTTGGGAAAGAGGTTCTTCTTTTGTTTCCACAGATCATGAGAACCTGTGGAATTCTTCCAGACTAATGTGGTTTGATGGACCAAAATCCCCTGAAAGGCAGCCTTGAACATTCCTCAAAAAATTACTTCACTCAACAAAAGCAGGAAGAAGTTTGGAGAGAACGAATCCCAAATTCCCTAAATGATTGTTTATAAATGTTTGTTTACATTTAAAGGGGGGATATGCTATAGAGATAAATAACTTGCATTGGTATGGATCTTGGTTTATTGATACAAATTTTAAGTCAATTTTGTTATATGCATATTTCTGTTCTTGACTAAAGTTTTGTGTTTGTACAGCTCATTTAAAAATGTATAATTAAAAATATAGGTTAATAGATAAATTATCTATAATAGTCAAGCTTGTAGTCATGTTAGTTAGATTTTTCTAGATGTAGAGAGATATATTTCTGTTAGATAGACATTCTTCAAATCTTTGAGGCCTTTAGAATATGGCGTTTAAAATGTGTTAAGAGCTTAAAACTTTTCATGAAAATAAGACACATATGCTCCTGGCAGCTCCAATAACTTCAAGAAGAAGATGGGCATTGAAGAGTCTCATTATATAGTTTGCTAGCCATTTGCACAGGAGGCTGTTTTTACCTGGACTGCTTGATGGTGTGCTGTATGAACTGGACATTCAGGACCCACAGAGAAATGACTGCTGAACTTGCCTAAAGGTGAGATGATCCTTCGGGGTTCCTGCTTCATGAAAGAGTCTGCCAGATATTCTGCAGGATGCAGAAGAAGTGATTGACAAACTGCCAACATATAGGCAGAACTGTCTTTAAAATTTCCTGCGTCATGGGAAAGTCGGCTGGATACTATGGGCCTGTAGTGTGAAGGTAGATGCCCCAATGGTACAGAAGAACTTTGGGTTACTGTCCAGGCATCAAGATGTCTCTGTCAATTCTAGTGTTTTGGATGTTGCTTACAATGTACTTTCTGTTTACTTAGGTAATACTATATCCTTCTGGAGTCTTTGATGGAGTTCAAGAATATATAGTTATAGTTTTCCTTAGTTATGATAAAAGATAAAGAAGATATAAATATTGTAACTATTATTCTTACTTGATACCTGTTTTGTTATATGTAGTTTTACTATGTTAAAGATAAAACCTTCCTTTTATTTAAAAAGAAAAGGGGAGGTGATGTGGGATTCCCCTCTGTATTCTGTGAATAGCACCGGTTAATAAAGAAACTGTTTTAGGCCTATGATAGGATAGAGAAGAGATAGGCGGGGAAAACCAAACTGAATGATGAAAGAAGATAGCATTGAGAGAAGCCATGGAGCCACCACCAGAGACAGACATCCTGGAACCTTCTTGGTAGGCCACGAACCTCGTGGTAAAATATAAAATTATAGAAATAGGTTAATTCTAGATGTAAGAGCTAGCTAGCAATATGCTTAAGTGACTGGCCAAGCAATGATTCAAATAATACAGTTTCTGTGTGATTATTTTGGCAGTCTAGACAGCTCAGAAATGAAGAATCAGCCTCCTTCAATACAAACTAGTCCCTTGGAATGCAGGTGACAATTGTATGGCTGGAGCCGATTGTTGGGCCTCTGGTAACAACACCAGGATTTACTTTTACTGCTTGTACTGACTTTTCGGGAACCTGCTCTCTTTGGATGGATACCTTGCTCAGCCTAGCTATAGTAGAGTGGGCTTTGGACCTTCCCCAAAGCAAAGTGCCCCACCCTCTCTGAGGAGTGAATGGGGGGATGGGAGGAGGGGAGGGAGTGGGAACTGGGATTGGTATATAAAATGAAGAAAGATAGTTTGTTTTCTTTTAAAATAAAAGAAAAGAAATTATAAAAAAGAAAGAAAATGAGATTTAAAGATTACCCATTTTTTTTGGCTATTGTGAGATTCACATGAACAAATGCATGCAACAGAAGCCTGACCAAAGCATTAGCTCTGATTACATTTTAGGTAGTTCTATTTTTAAAGTGAAAATGACCTTTAATTATAAAAATGATTTATGACCATTGTTTTTTTTCTCATTTTTTTATTCAAGATTTCCATCTCCTCCCCTCCTCCTCCCCCTTCCCTCCCCTCCCTTCCACCCATACCCTCACTCCACCCCTCTCCAAAGACAAAGAGCCATCAGGGTTCCCTTCACTATGTTAAGTCCAAGGTCCTCCCAGCTCCCCCTAAGTCCAGGAAGGTGAGCAACCAAACTGACAAGGCTCACAGTGATGCCCTTCAGTGGAAGAATGGATGAAGAAAGTGTGGAATATATACATATTAGAGTACTACTCGGCGGTAAAAAACAATGACATCTTGAATTTTGCATGCAAATGGATGGAAATATGACCATTGTTTTAAGCATCAATATATACCTGAGTAAAAATATTATTTTTACGGGAAAGCAACCATGATCTGATCAAAAGGGTACCCACTATCTTTTAGACCTTACTATATATATACTTTCTTGTACACTAGCCATTGTGCAAATGTCTTTCCATATTGATTTTTGCCGATCTGTAGCAAAAGTCAACAAAAGTTTTTTTTTTCCTTGTAAAAATCTAGGCAGGATATATTTTCTTTGACCTTGTGAACAGCATGTAGTTTATATTGTATTCTTTTGTTATTATTGTTTTTAATACTTTAAATATGAGTGAAGACATTGCATATCTAGTTCGTTATTAGAAAGTAGCCTGCAGCCAATACTTGATCTCTATCTTGCAAAGTTTGTTTTGAGACTGAGTTTTATCATTTAGGTCAGGCTGAACTCATATTGTGTAGTCCAGGGTGAATCAACATCATAGTTCTCCTGCACGAACTTCCATGCCTGGCCGTGTTTTTTCTCAGTCACAACTCTTATAAATGCATTGTGCTCCTTAAATTTTTCACATGTATAACTATGTTAAGAAATCTAAGATGAAATTATTCCATATTTTTTTCAAGTATTTCCTTAGAGACATTTTTAGATGTAGAAGTGCTGTGCTTGGCTGCTTATTTTTCCATACAAACTGAAAATATCTTTTGAGCTAAATACAATATACTAATTCAGACGTGTGACTGTCATATAAATTACTAGCTGCTGCTCATGACCTCTAGCTGTTGGAGAATGCTTCTGGAACCCCTCAGCTCATGCTCAGTGAGGACAGTGGAAGATGGTACCATGCAACCACCTGTCTACTGCTTTCACATCATGCACTTCTGAGTTGTTTGAAACTCTTAAAACACTCGGTTCTAAATAGCTGCAGTTTTCATAAGCAAAAAATTTTTCCATTTAGTTCCAATTATATCAGAGGCTATGAAAGACTAGCTAAAGTCAGGCTCCTTCCTTCCTTAAGGACTAATATCCTTGCTGTGAACTATTATAAACATTTTTATCTCTCTCTCGGTCTGCAGTTGTGGGATCCCTATTATTCATTTGTTGTAACCTTATTTTCTCCTGGGCTATCTAACTTTGAACTGTGGAAACATTGTTCTAGAAGGTCTCAGGGGTTGGGGAGATGATTGGTAGAAAAAGTGCTTCCTCTGTAAGCTTGAAGACCTGAGTTTGATACCCAGCGCTCACATAAAAAGCTGCCAACTCTGCACACATCTGGTAATTTAGTGCTTGGGAAACGTAGATAAAGGCTACTTGAGTTTGCTGGCCAGTCACAGTCTAGCCAATCAATAGGTTCAGGTCCGTGAGGGATCCTGTCTCAAAAATAAGGTGGAAAACAATTAAGAAAGACAAACAATATAACCTCTGGTCTCCAAAACACTCCCACATATGTATATACAGCCTTCCTCACACACGCGCGCACACACACACACACACACACACACACACACACACACCTCAGTCACCTCTCAGTTCTAGTGGGACTAGACAGACATGAGGAGCATTGCAATGCACTCTGATAATGACCATGATCTTCACACAATGCAAGGAGTTGTGTAGCCACCATATTTAAACAAACATGAGCTTTAAGACTGAAAAAAAAAATCAGTATTTGTGTCTTTTCCTCAGGCTTTTACCTTCTGGGAGGTCTGAATTGATTGGAAGGCACCAATTACAGCTCTGCTACTTCCAAATGGATGCAAACCTAATTTTATAGATGGAAAGAAACCCTAGACTGATAGGGATTGACCAGGAAAATTAGAATGTATCCTGACCCTTTTCAAACAAACTCATGCCTATGGTGACATCAATCCTAAGCACCAGAGTATGAATTTTCTGCTAAAGAGTTAAACAAATGAGAGAGAAAAAGCAAATTGGAGTATTTTGTTGTGAAGGGAGGTATTTATGAATCTTATTCAGGAACATTTTCAAAGCATCCATACCTTTGAAAACCCTGATCCTTTTTGTTTAGTGTAGAGAATTCCTGGCATCAATAGCTGTCCACATTCTGTGTGCAGATTCCCATTTATGTCACTCATTATGGAGCTAAAACTTTCAAAAGTTTTTGAAAATCCTGCCCTGGGCGTATTGTTATAACTGAATACATCAGCTTTCATTTCACGGAGACAAAGGGAGGTCTGAACCAAAGCAGATGAGTTATGTAGGATCTTTGATGGTGATGAGGCCAGACTTCCTTCCTATGATTGATTTGTATTTTTGAGACTATATTTCATCACTGAAAAATACATTAGATGCCATATGTGTATCTCCTTAGGGCTAGAAATGATTATTAATACTCCGACCCTTTGTTGATACAATCATCATTTTATATGGAGGTTGACTTCAGATTTTTCTTTAAATTTTCTCAGATAATATAAATCTTTAAATCTTTATTTTAAATTTCAAATGCATTTATTCATACTTGATATAATAAAGGATCTTATAAGTCAAATGAGTCTTATTTATAATTCCAGCTTGGGGATTTATTTTTTATTATTTTTGATGTTTTTATTTATTCTTTGAGAATGTCATACATACATAAAATGCATTTCAGTAAAACCCCCTCACTCTCCACCTCAGCTCATCTCAAATGTCAGTCATGTCTCTCCTGAATTTTCACATTCTCTTTGGGGGATGTATTGGAAGATAAACACCAACTCACCATCTACCCTGTAATAGCACCTACAGATGTGACCATTGTAGCCAACACTGTTTATATTCTTTTTTTTTTTTTTTTTTTGTTTTGATTTTTCGAGACAGGGTTTCTCTGTAGCTTTGGTGCCTTTCCTGGAACTAGCTCTTGTAGACCTGGCTGGCCTCGAACTCACAGAGATCCACCTGCCTCTGCCTCCCGAGTGCTGGGATTAAAGGCGTGCGCCACCACCGCCCGGTTTATATTCTTTAACCCTTCAACAGAGTTGCATGAAAATTCTAAAAGCAGGTTACTGTAGTTTGTATCTGGATTGCCTCTTACCAACACCTGTATTAGAGGCGTGTTCCTCAGCTTGCTGGAGCTCTTAGGAGATGGCGGGGACTTTAACAGGTGGTGCCTAGTAGGTTTGTGGCCATTTGGAGTAGGCCTTTGAGGGAACTGGTGGGTTGTAATCTCTCGCTCTATTTCTGTTTGCTTTCTGGCTGCCATGCAGGAACCCAGCAGTTTCCTGTGCCATAAACTTCCCACGTGGCGTATTGCTCTTTCACAGGAAAGCAAAGAACCCATCAGTCAAGACTGGAACTTCAGAACTGGGAGCCAGAAGGAACCGTTTCACCTAATAAGGTGATTGTCCCGGGTGGGTAACGGAAAACCGGCTAACAGAAGATTAAGTCCATCAGCACACATTCAGGCTAGACAGGCATGCAGTTAGTGAGAATTTAGTACTTCCACTCATAAGGAACAACACCATTCACTGTGTGCCCAGCACTCTGCTGAGAGCTAGACGAACAGCAGAGGTTCAGCAATTGTCACATGGATGAATGCAGCTCTAGTCAAGGTGTGAATGTGCAATTTCAGCTCAAAAATGAGAGAAGACAGATACGATATTCTTGTAAATTATTGAGAATACATGAGTGAAGGTTTTGTAATTCTACTTTTGCTTTTCGGTAAGGTCTTTTTTCTTTTTTCGAAACTGTTCTTTATCTCACACTAAAGGTTGAGAATGGTATATTTAATGAGGAAATGAGTATAGCTTTTCA